>NC_079217.1:41504333-41709333 GCF_029633865.1 Lampris incognitus
TTTAGCCTGGAACTTTTAGTGCCATTTAGGAGTACTTTTAGTGCTAAGATCTGATATGTCATGAACACGGCTCCTGGTCATTAACATACCAGTGTGACATTAGCTTATTGTGTGGTGTGTGGGTCGGTGTGGGTGTGAGCGTGTGCGTGCACACATGGAAGCGGGAGAGAAGCAGAAAGGAGAGAGATATACAGGTGTACATAGTGAGATAAGATAAACTTTATTAATGAGGGTAATTTTAGATTCCAGGTACATGTGCATGCATGGGTGTGTGACCTTGAGCGCATTCATGTGTGTCTGAGTGTGGGCACTTGGTACTTTTCTTTTCAATTTGCATTTGAAGCCAACATTTAATTAGTTGCCTATTGTTTTTGACTAATGAATCGGCTGAAAGTGAAGTGCCCTCCCCACAAGTCAATTAAATCCATTCAAAGACTTCATAATTGTTTAACACTGCCTCAGGTAGTCGTGTCACATGAAATATCGTTACTGTCACCTGAAGTGACAGATGCACTCGGGAGGTGTGCATTCCTGTGTCACATTAGTACATGTGTGTGTGTGTGTGTGTGTGTGTGTGTGTACGTGTGTGTTCTATGTGCTATGTGTATATGTGTCAGAGAAAGCCAGAAACTACTGAGAGATACACGTCTACAACATTGATTGTGTGTGTGTGTGTGTGTGTGTGTGTGTGTGTGTGTGTGTGTGTGTGTGTGTGTGTGTGTGTGTTACTGTCAATCCCACTATAGAACATGTGAAAACTTTTTGATCTTTGCCATTTCATTTGTTGTCTTATTTGAATTTCCACACCTTTTCCAAAGGTCAGCAGCAAAATGAATTGCATTTATATGCGTGTGTGTGTGTGTGTGTGTGTGTGTGTGTGTGCATTTGTCTGTAATTGCGTTGGTCTTAATTGTGAGCTGGCCTTATGTGTTGGTGTGTGTGTTTGCTGAAGTCTCTCCTGTGTGTGCTAGTTGTGTTTGTGGTGCCAGGTGCCAAGGAGAACAGAAGCCCTGGGAAACTAGGGCTCACTGCCGGTGATGACAACATTTAATAAACCATTTGGTTGGCGCATTCACACACACACACACACACCTCTAATATATAATGAACCAGTTGGCATTATTTTCCCTCTCCTGCTTGTAACGCGTGAGGTAATATTGGCAAGACTCAAGGAGTTTGTGTGTCTGCACAAATGTTTGAACGAGTGTGTACGTAAATGCTTGAATGCATAGTTGTGCATATGCTCATGTTTGTGTGTGTGTGTGTGTGTGTGTGTGTGTGTGTGTGCATGCATGCATGTGTGTGTGCGTGCATGCATGCATGCATGTGTATATGTGTGTGTGTGTGTGTGTGTGTGTGTGTGTGCGTGTGTGTGCGTGCGTGTGTGTACATGTATAATGTAAGAGGGGTAGTTTTGGCTTGCAGACAGAGAAGATTTATTGTGCGTTGTGGTGAGTACACACAGTGTGGCCCTCCACAGGCCACAGAGAAAGCTTGCCTATAATGGTTAAATTGGATCAGGGAGGAGGAGTATAGAATAGTGCTCTGTCGTGCCATATGGAGGGAATGGTACGGGATAACCTGGATTGGATTTGGCATTTTGCAGTGACCTCATAGGTGCCTTTTTTTAGACCTGTCCAGAACTTTACAGTTCCTCTTGTCACAGATGAGCAAACATTTCATAATGTATTTTCATCTATTTCATTTTTATTTTAATTAAATTCAACTTTGAAAAACATCCAGCTGTAAAAAGAAGTTTCAACACGGTTTGAGCAATGGTCATAATCGCTCGGAGGAAGTGTCCAACCAACATGCAGTGATAACTTGGAAGATGACATAACAGGTTTTTGGTTTTTCCTACCGAACTAGAAACTTACGTATAGAATTACACAGGGAAAGTGTGTTTCAAATATAGATTTTGACCCCTGAACAGCCCCACATTTATGTGCCGATTCCAAAAGCTTAAAGCCAGTTTTTGAGATTGCTTTGCCAAATTTTTTGTCCAACTTTGTTGACATCTCCGGTGAATAGCCAGATTACAATTCCTCTCTGGCAAGGAAGAGCCATACCTAAGTGCTACTGCCAAACCACTATCTAATTATATTGAAAGACTTCCGGGACTGTCCAACAAATAAGACGAGGCACACTATGCAAATAACTGTGATTTAAGACTAGACCAGACAGACTTGGATGGAGCCTTGCTGCAGAATGCAGGAGTCGGCGTGTATCAGCCGTGGTCCTGATGATATTCACTGTGCTCTCTCTCATGTCTTGCACAGTCTCTAAAGGCTCCGATGCAGAGGCTGCTTTCATCTTCTTCCATCAGCTCCCTCTCCAACACAACAGGTCTGGCAAACCCCTATTAATAAAACAATATATTTTTTTCCCGCATTTTTTTTTTCAATTTATTTCTGTGGCTCACATTCCCGGGTTTGTCAATAGACATCCAATTACTATTATGTCCAAAAGCAAACGTGTCCACTAGTTTGAAGTTAGTTAAAACTGTACTGCAGGCGTGAAACTTTGAGAGTAAGTAATGAAGTGACATAGTATATGAATTCAGGATGAGAATCGGGCTAATTCACAGCTTGCCGGTAAGTAATAAGGAGGGAGACGTGCATCTGTGATCAGGCTGTGATATTTCAGTGGTGGAGCAATTCTGTTTGTGTTGGAATATCTTTCTGCCTCTGTTGGTCTGCTGTACGGGCCGTATCACTGTTCCTCATGTTCATCTGTCTAACGAAAGGCTCACTTTTGAATAGATAAATGTAAGTGAAAGGCTTGGACCATTGTTAAATATCCCCTTCCCCGGTGTCCAGGTGGTATAGCGGTTTATTCCATTGCCCACCAACTCAGGGATCGGTGGTTTGAATCCCTGTGTTACCTCCGGCTTGGTCAGGCGTCCCTACAGACACAATTGACCTTTCGCAAAGTACCGCCCCAGAACGGTGCTTGTCCAATCCTACCTTAGCAACGGTCCATTAAGCTTTCAAACACACAACAAAATGCTGAAACGGTGTACCTGTGGGATCTGCAAATCGGATACTAGATATCTGAAAAGTTTGGAGGGGGTGTAATTTTCTTTCCCTTCCCGAAACCCAGAACGCAAGAAGTGCAATGTCGGCAATAGATTTGGCAGTATAGCAGACCCCATGGCCAGCTTAATCCATCCAAAATCAACAAAAATACCTGTCTGCTCCAACCTAAGCTTGCTACTAGCTATTATTGATAGCTAATACAGCTAACGTATTATTACTGTTACTTTTACCCACACAATGCGCTGATTTCTTCCTTCATGTTTTGGTGTTTTCCGGCTACTTCCTGGATAGTTCTGAAATGCTTGATGGGCATAGCAACAGTAACTAAGGGGGGCGGGACTTTGCGAAAGGTCAATTGGCTGTTTCTGCAGATGGGAAGCCAGATGTGGGTATGTATCCTGGTCGCTGCACTAGCACCTCCTCTGGTCGTTCGGGGCACCTGTTCAGAGGGGAGGGAGAACTGGGGGGAATAGCGTGATCATCCTACGTGCTATACATCCCCCTGGTGAAACTCCTCACTGTCAGGTGAAAAGAAGCGGCTGGCGACTCCACATGTATCGGAGGACACGTGGTAGTCTGCAACCCTCCCCGGATTGGCAGAGGAGGTGGAGCAGCGACCGGGACGGCTCAGAAGAGTGGGGTAATTGGCCGGATACAATTGGGGAGAAAAAAATCCCCCCCCCCCCCAAAAAAAAAATCCCCCTCCCAACACTGCCATTTGTTTTGACATTTTTCAATGGTTTATAAGGCATATGCTATGTATGCAGATATACCTTAGACCAGTGTTTCTCAACCGGGGGTCCGCGGACCCCTAGTGGTCCGTGGTGTAATTGCAAGGGGTCCGTGAAAATAAAATATCTTTAAAAAAAAGATCCTATGACATTTATAGAAATAGGATTATTTTACTCAAATGTGACTGAGACCTTTATCTACCTAAACTATAAAGGGTAACAGGACTTTTTTCTCTAATTACATCTGTTTCACAAGTGTAATTTATTGTATTTTAATAAGAGATCTCGCTCCCGTTTGCATTGTTAAAAGTTACTGCATAAAAATTCTGTTGTTACATATATCTGAAAGTTACTGAATACATATTCTATTTTGTTACATATATCTGAAAGTTACTGCATAAGAATTCTGTTTTGTTAACTATATCTAAGTTACAACTGAAAGCTCTTATTTTTGCCCCAAAGAGTGAATAAATGCTATAATGCAATTTAAAATGCAGTTTCTACTGTTTCTACAAATTGCAACCCCCCTCCCCCAAGATCAGGTGGAGGGGTCCTCAGGGTAGATCAAAAATACGCAGGGGGTCCAGGACCCCAAAAAGGTTGAGAACCACTGCCTTAGACAAGCAGAAAGACACAAAAAAAACCGCTTTTGATACACAATTCATCGGCCTTGTAGCGGCATTTCAGTATGAAACTGACATTACGGAGGGTGTCCAAAGCTTTATCAATACTTTTCTCTTAGTGATTAGTGAGACAAATGTGTTCTAATGCATCTCTAATTCAAGTGAAAACTCCCTCCGATCCAATTCATCTGTTGTACAAGATCTTCATCAGCCTTTCCTCCCACACCCTTGAGGCGCTATTATCAATATTGCTCGTGCATGCATGCATGCGTGCACAAAAACACACGCGCGCGCGCGCGCGCACACACACACACGCACACGCACACAGTCAATAAACAAAGGGGCAGAGGACAGCTGTTTGCTGTGAGGAGTGACTGATGGATAGTTTATGTGATGGATTGGGCAGCTTGGGAGGATATGGAAGGGAGGTGGCAGCGAGGCTAAAAACAGCCTCATCACAATGGCCCAGACCTTAATGATCTCAGCCAACCACAAGACTTCCACAGAGAACAATAATCATTAGGGGTGGGGGGTGGGGGGGCTGCAGATAGATACTCAGCCTAGCTGTGTGTGTGTGTGTGTGTGTGTGTGTGTGTGTGTGTGTGTGTGTGTAATGTGCATGCTCTTGAGCGTTTGAGAGAGTGTTTGCCTCATAGGGGATAAATCAATGTGTCACGTAATTGCTTGAGTGACCTTTGCTGATAAGAAACGGGAGCCTTTTGAAATCTCTATCTATCTCTGTCACTTTGGCCATCTTCACCTCTCCACATTGCCTTCTCTCTGTCCCACGCTCTCACATCAGTTGGCTCACGCACACACACACACACACACACACACACACACACACACACACACACACACACACCCCATTTAAACACTACAAAATCGGTGTGGGTAATGAGTTACATTCCTGAGGTGTGTTCCTTAAACTTAATATATGTAGTAACCAACAAACTTACAGCTTTCATTCATTTGTTTACTTTCAGTTAAAGACAATTAAACCAGTATTCAGATCGTATCTTGTCGCCATAATCCGACATAGATATTTCCAAGTAAAGACAGGATGTAAGGTGGGAATCTGAGCAGGGCATAACAGAGGGAGGGTATTACTTTGACCCTTCAGGATTTGAGCGGCTCATGTAAATTTGCCCATTGCAGCTTTTGTTTCTTTATGATTCTGGAAGGGTGGACAAAACATTTTAGGGTTCTATTGGTCAGATTGTTGTCACCCTCTCGAACTTAGCGATGCAATCACAAAAACTTGGATATCTCAGAGAAAGTTTAGGTGATTACATTTTGATTCAGAATTTGTGTGGGTATTTTTGACATAAGAGGTGTAAAATATGACGGGGAAATGAGCTAACAAGGTAGAATAGAAATTACATGTCATGTCACATTGTTTTTGGGAGCGCAGTCGCCTCACAGCAAGAGGTTCCTGGGTTTGAGCCCCGCAGTAGTCCAACCTTGGGGGTCCTCCCAGGTTGTCCTCTGGGTGGACTTTATATGTTCTCCCCATGGCTGTGTGGGTTTCCTCCAGGTGCTCCGGTGTCCTCCCACAGTCCAAAGACATGTAGGTCAAGTGAATTGGCCACACTAAATTGTCCCTAGGTATGAATGTGTGTGTGTGTGTGTGTGTGTGTGTGTGTGTGTGTGTGTGTGTGTGTGTGTGTGTGTGTGTGTTGGCCCTGTGATGGCCTGGCAGCCTATCCAGGGTGTCTCCTTGCCTGCTGCCGTATGACTGCTAGGATAGGCTCCAGCATCCCACGACCCTGTGTAGGATAAGCGGTTTGGATAATGGATCAGTCGAGGGGCTGTCTTTGGGGTGGAGTGGTCACCTCTTGTTGCTTCATGTCTTGAGCATTATAATGTACTTTGATGAACACTGAAAGTAAACACATCTACTACCAAAGTTTCAAGTTGCCTTATACGACATCCCAAAATATGAAACCAGATGTGAAGTCTGGTGGGGGTGTGGCCATGTCAAGGCCAGCACATAGTACCTGCCAAAGAAACAGAGCAGCGAGTCAAATGACTTGAGTGCTATCTGTAGCACGCACCAGAAATATCAGCCAACAGCCATCAAATATGAAAGGTGCTGTATTTAGCACTACTCTGCGAGAACAGAAAACACCTTTTTTTTTCCCCCCATAAAAAATATGAGTCTGTTTGAATGTTGACACTTGGGAACAGTAGCTGCAGCTCGTAGAGAAGACACGTTGACTTGCGGCTATAGATGCCGCTGGTGTGGGTTTTTTTTATATTGAAATTAATAGGAGCATTCTTAACTTACGTCAGCTGGCACAGGTGTTTGGTGGCCTTCAGCAAATGAATATTTCTGGGTAAATGTGTTGAGAGTAAAAAAAAGGGCAAAGCAAGAAAAAGCCTTAAGATGAAGATTTATTTTACAAATTATTCTCACTTGCTCTCTCAAAGGCAGCGTTTCCAGTATAAAACATCATTATTTTTTTTCTAAATAACCAAACTCCTGAAAAAATGTAACTACCCTTACTGTTCGGGGATGTGTAAGTAAGCGCCAACAAAAACAAAAACAAAAACAAAAAAACAGATTGTTTTTGAATGAGTAAGTCCTACTCTCTTACTCTACAGGACATGTCCCTCCTACTCTACAGGACATGTCTGGAATGTATGTATATGTATATATATATATATATATATATATGTGTGTGTGTGTGTGTGTGTGTGTGTATGTATATGTATATATGTGTATATATATATATATATATAATCCCCCTCCATTTTTTTCTCCCCAATTGTATCCGGCCAATTACCCAACTCTTCCAAGCCTGCTCCACCCCCTCTGCCGATCCGGTGAAGGCTGCAGACTACCACATGCCTCTTCCGATACATGTGGAGTCACCAGCCGCTTTTTTTCACCAGACAGTGAGGAGTTTAGCTAGGGGGACATAGCACGTGGGAGGATCACGCTATTCCCCCAGTTTCCCCTCTCCCCTGAACAGGCACCCGGACCGACCAGAGGAGGCGCTAGTGCAGCGACCAGGACACATCCACATCTGGCTTGCCACCCGCAGACACAGCCACTTGTGTCTGTAGGGACGCCCGACCAAGCCGGAGGTAACACGAGGATTCAAATCGGCGATCCCCGTGTTGGCAGGCAACAGAATAGACCACTTTACGCTACCCAAATGCCCTTCTATTTATACAATAGTGCTTGAAAGTTTGTGAGCCCTTTAGAATTTTCTATATTTCTGCATAAATATGACCTAAAACATCATCAGATTTTCACACAAGTCCTAAAAGTAGATAAAGAGAACCCAATTAAACAAACTAGACAAAAATATTATACTTGGTCATTTATTTATTGAGGAAAATAATCCAATATTACATAGCTTTGAGTGGCAAAAGTATTTGAACCTCTAGGATTAGCAGCTAATTTGAAGGTGAAATTAGAGTCAGGTGTTTTCAATCAATGGGATGAAAATCAGGTGTGAGTGGGTGCCCTGTTTTATTTAAAGAACAGGGATCTATCAAAGCCTGATCTTCACAACACATGTTTGTGGAAGTGAATCATGGCACAAACAAAGGAGCTTTCTGAGGACCTCAGAAAAAGCGTTGTTGATGCTCATCAGGCTGGAAAAGGTTACAAAACATCTCTAAAGAGTTTGGACTCCACCAATCCACAGTCAGACAGTTTGTGTACAAATGGAGAAAATTCAAGACCATTGTTACCTTTCCCAGGAGTGGTCGACCATCAAAGATCACTCTGAGAGCAAGGCGTGTAATAGTCGGCCGGGTCACAAAGGAACCCAGGGTAACTTCTAAGCAACTAAAGGCCTCTCTCACAATGGCTAATGTTCATGTTCATGAGTCCACCATCAGGAGAACACTGAACAACAATGGTGTGTATGGCAGGATTGCAAGGAGAAAGCCACTGCTCTCCAAAAAAAAAAAACATTGCTGCCCATCTGCAGTTTGCTAAAGATCATGTGGAGAAGCCAGAAGGCTATTGGAAAAAATGTTTTGTGGACGGATGAGACCAAAACAGAACTTTTTGTATTAAATGAGAAGCGTTATGTTTGGAGAAAGGAAAACACTGCGTTCCAGCATAAGAACCTGATCCCATCTTTGAAACATGGTGGTGGTGGTATCATGGTTTGGGCCTGTTTTGCTGCAGCTGAGCCAGGACGGCTTGCCATCATTGATGGAACAATGAATTCTAAGTTATACCAGCGAATTCTTAAGGAAAATGTCAGGACATCTGTCCGTGAACTGAATCTCAAGAGAATGTGGGCCATGCAGCAACACAACGACCCTAAGCACACGTCGTTCTACCAAAGAATGGTTAAAGAAGAATAAAGTTAATGTTTTGGAATGGCCAAGTCAAAGTCCTGACCTTAATCCTATCCAAATATTATGGAATGACCTGAAGTGAGCAGTTCATGTGAGGAAACCCACCAACATCCCAGAGTTGAAGCTGTTCTGTACGGAGGAATGGGCTAAAATTACTCCAAGCCGATCTGCAGGACAGATCAACAGTTACCAGAAACATTTAGTTGCAGTCATTGCTGCATAAGGGGTGGAGGGAGGGGGGGGGGTCACACCAGATGCTGAAAGCAAAGGTTCACATACTTTTGCCACTCACAGATATGTAATATTGGACCACTTTCCTCAATAAATAAATGACCAAATATAATATTTTTGTCTCATTTGTTTAACTGGGTTCTCCTTCTCTACTTTTAGGACTTGTGTGAAAATCTGATGATGTTTTAGGTCATATTTATGCAGAAATATAGAAAATTCTAAAGGGTTAACAAACGTTCTAGCACCACTGTACTTTTGAAGGCAACATGCACTTGTAATTTCTCCATGACTTTACCACCACCCAGAATAATCTAGCTCATAATTTTCTAACTACAGTGTATGTGTCCTATTTCAAACACAGGTCTGTGACACTCCTCTCCATGCATCTAGTTTAATAGATATCAGCCATTGTCATAATATCCAGATGACCTTGAGAAAACAGTTGGACCACTCAAAACCGACCATTCCTTCATCTTATTTCTCATTTTGTGAATTGGTTTACTTAAATGGTTTTCCAGTTCTTTCAACTTAATGGGCCAGGCCAGCAAATATGTCGTAGACTACACATCCCTCTGTCTCTTCATCTATCTCTCTGTCATGTTGTCTTGCTTTATCGCTGTCTTTTTTGGTCTGTTTTTATTTCTCAATATGTGTGCTTTCATATACTGAAACTCTCTCACCTCCTTTTCTCAATTTTTGCTCTTTTTTCTCCATGTGACTGTCAGTTTTGTCATTTACAACGGTGTGTTGTGTCAAATCTCTCTCCCGCTGCGATGGAAGCTTGTGGAAAAGGAAGAAGGAAGGGAGGAGTAGATGAATGGAAAAGTGATTTGTCGTTCCAGGTAGTGGCGCCTTTGGGATGTGTAATGGCCGAAGGCTCTTCAAAGCATGTCTCATCTGTCATAAACATTTGCCGCTTCATATGGCCGCATACAACAACTCAGTATGTTGCTGAGGTGATGCTGTGTGCTGGCACGCGTCTGTAGGTTTGCATATGCGACACAAAGAGAATTTATTAACATGTTTAAAGGTGAATATTGTGACAACCTCTGTTGTTGTGGGATGGACAGATTAGTGGGCAATTGTCTGTTGGGCTCAGGTACAGTGTTAATTTATTAAGCATATTAATACAGTCTATAACACAAATCCTTTACTGGGCTCCATTGTGCCTCTGTTAGATACTATGTTATTAATGTAATTGTTCTCTTCTTTGTTTTTAACAAGTGATATTGTGACAGACACACTGCTGATTGGCCAGAAGACATTCGAATTGGAAAGTCCTTGGTTTCAGTTCTCTGTTTTCAAACAGGAAGAGGCATGGCAACCACTCTGTGAACTTTCTGTAATTCCACCTAATAAGTTCTCTAAATGATGTTTCTGAAAACATTTGAAGTAAGAACTATGTAGACAATATAGTAGTTGCAAAAAAATGATTCACATTTGATGAGCATCCCCTAGATTGACAGTTTGTTCCAAGTTTTCTGAGCCAAGAACAGGTGCGATGGACTCATTCATTACCATATAATTGAACCCAAGTCAACTATGCAAATACAACACCAGCCGATGCAATACAACATTAACTGGGTCTAATCACATCGACAGCCCCTAACTTACCACTTGATGTGTCAGTCTGCTGACATAAAGGGAGAACAAAATTAGATGTATGTAGTAGCAGTTCTATGGTGATGGGATGAGAAAACAGGAAAATATACAGTGGAAGAGGTTGGCAAAGAAGAAGTGAGATCGTTAGAGAAATGAAGAAAGTGGACAGGAGTACAAAGAGATGCGGCATAGAGTGAAGGGAGAGGTGGTGAAGGCAAAGGAAAAGGCATATGGTGAATTGTATGAGAGGTTAAACACTAAGGAAGGGGAAAAGGACATGTACCGACTGGCTGGACAGAGGGGCTAAGCTGGGAAGGATGTGCAGCAGGTTAGGGTGATGAAGGATCGGAATGGAAATGTGCTGACAAGCGAGGAGAATGTGTCATTAAGGTGGAAGGAGTACTTTGAGGGGCTGATGAATAAAGAAAATGAGAGAGAGAGATGGTTGGATGATGTGGAGGTAGTGAATCAGGAAGTACAGTAGATTAGCAAGGGGGAAGTGAGGGCAGCTATGAAGAGGATGAAGAGTGGAAAGGCAGTTGGTCCTGATGACATACCTGTGGAGGCATAGAGATGTTTAGGAGAGATGGCAGTGGAGTTTTTAACTAGATTGTTTAACACAATCTTGGAAAGTGAGAGGATGCCTGTGAAGTTGAGAAGTGTACTGGTACATTGCAGATGACATTGTGATCTGTAGTGAGAATAGGGAGCAGGTTGAGGAGAGCCAGGAGAGGTGGCACTATGCACTGGAGAGAAGAGGAATGAATGTCTCCAGGAGCAAGACAAAATACATACTATGTGTGAAGAAGAGGTAGGACAGTGGAATGGTGAGGATGCAAGGAATAGAGGTGACAAAGGCATATGAGTTTAAATACTTAGGGTCAACTGTTCAAAGTAACAGGGAGTGTGGAAGGGAAGTGAAGAAATGAGCGCAGGCAGGGTGAAGTCGGCAGAGAAAAGTGTCCGGAGTGATTTGCAACAAAAAAGTACAAGCAAGAGTGAAAGGTAAGGTTTACAAGATGGTAGTGAGACCAGCTATGTTACATGGTTTGGAGATGTCGGCACTGACAAAAAGACAGGTGGCATTGGAGGTGGCAGAGTTGAAGATGGTAAGATTTTCGTTAGGAGTGACGAAGATGGACAGGGTTAGGAATGAGCATATTTAGACGGACAGCTCAGGTCTGATGGTTTAGAGACAAAGCAAGAGAGGCAAGAATGGAATGGTTTGGACATGTGCGGAGGAGCGATGCTGCATATATTGGGAGAAGGACGCTGAATATGGAGCTGTCAGGCAAGAGGAAAAGAGGAAGGCCAAAGAGGAGGTTTATGGATGTGGTGAGGGAGGACATGCAGGTGGCTGGCGTGACAGTGGAAGATGCAGAGGACAGGAAGAGATGGAAACGGATGATCCACTGTGGCAACCCCTAATGGGAGCAGCCGAAAGTAGTAGTAGTAGCAGTTCTCCACATAGAGCCTGTTTTATCCTCTCAAACACTGGCACTGTTCCAACCACTAGTGTGAGTCTTATAACCCTTTCAAGTGAGGCCGATCAAGGGGCTACTGAGCTCTGAAAGTGAAGCTTTCAGGAGCAGAACCACACCTCAACCGCACCACTTCCAACATTCCTAAAAATACCCACCTGACCCTTTCCTCCTCTTTCGCTTTTGTATTCTGTGCCAGAACCGAAATCACAAGACACTGCCTTGAGCACACTTGAAAAATTGGGCTACTACTTCATCATATGAGCAATGTCATCCATCCACTCACCTCATCTTTGTTTGTGGACTTCATCTTGCTATCCCCATTGGACAATGATCTATTTGGACAAAATCAGGATGATCACACTCAAAGTTTTCACCAGCCCATGCCAACAGACCAAGCAACAGAAACCAAAAACTTTCCCACCGCCTCCTTGTCTGAGACCCAACTTTCCTTAGTCCAAAAAGCTATTCAGGAGGCCCCAGAAAGTTGAATCAGTTCATATGGATACAATGTTTAGTAGGAAAAACCTTTCATCGCCCATTTAAGTGACTTTGTCAGGGTTAGTTGACTGCAGGTAAACAGCACAGTTGCATAACAACCGAAACTGGCACAGTTGCGTCACGACCAACACCAGCGATCGGTTTCATATGCAAATTGCTGTGACCATTAAGTAGAGTTACAATGGCTATGTGCACTATTGAGAGAGGATTGGGGAATAGTTGCAATCACAGCATTGTAAGATGGCATACCCCCCCCCCCCGTTTCAGGGATGGTTGTTCCCTCTTCACATAGTTGGCTTCTTTGACTCACTATTCAAACCAGCATTCTTCCCTATCAAGGATGTGCACATCCTCAGCGTTGACAGAGTGGCAACTAGCTTGTAGATGGGTGTAGACCATGGAGTCCTGGCCTGATGAGTTAGTTCTTCTGTGTTGTGCCATCCACTTCACCAGCGTCTGTTTGGTTTCCCCAATGTACAAATCATGGCAATCCTCCCAGCACTTAACAGCATACACTATATTGCTAAGTTTGTGTCGAGGGACCCGATCCTTGGGGTTGACCAATTTTTGGCGCAGCATGTTTTGGGGTTTGAAAGCAACTGAGACACAGTGTTTGGGAAATATGCATCTCAACTGTTCCGCCACATAAGGAATCGGCACTGGTTTATGCTTAGACAGCTGTTGTTTTTCTCCTCTCTCCAATAGGCTGGTACACTGTTTGGGTCTCTTCCTGGCTTTGACAAACATTCAGTTAGGATAACTGCACTTACCTGGGGCATGCTTAATGTGGGATTTTCCTCATCCCTGGACACTATGTCAGTGGGGACACTGTCAGCTCAGTGGTACAGTGTCCCTATGACTCCTAGTTTATGCTCCAGGGGATGATGAGAGTCAAACCTGAAGTACTGATTAGTATGTGTTGGTTTACGGTAAACATCAACTTTAAATGTCCCCCATCATCAATAGCAATTTCACAGTCTCAGAAGACTAACCTGTCATTTTTCACATCCTCCCTGGTGAACTTGATGTAGTTGGCCACAGAGTTAATGTGGTCGGTGAAATGTGGTACCCCCTGAGATTTAATTTTAACCCAGGTGTCATCCACATATCTATACCAATAGCTAGGTGGTGTCCCTGGATAGGATATCAGAGCCCTCTTCACTTCCTCCATACACAAGTTGGCAATCATAGGTGAAACTGGGGAACCCATAGCACACCCATGCCTCTTCCTATAGTACTGCCCCCTGTATGTGAATTCCATGGACTGAAGACAGCTTCAGGAGCAGACACACTTTGTCAAGTGTTAAGAGTGGTCCTATTGCTAAGGGTGGTGTCATCCTGTAATTTTATATGGACTACCTCCACTGCTTCAGCAACAGGAATGCACATGAAGAGGGACGTAACATCATAAAAGACCATTGTTTCATCCGCCTCTACAATGATGTCCCTCACCTCACCTTGGTCTGAGAGTCGCCAAACGAAATGTTGTTGTGTGCGCACAATGACAATAAAATATCTTATCTTATCCACAAAATCCAGTGTTCTGTATGTGATGTTCATTGCTGCCTACCAACGGCTTAAGAACAGATAAAATAAACTTAGACATTACGGGTCACTGAGTTAATCATACCAACAATAGGTTGTTATGGCACATCCTGTTTATGTATCTTAGATAAACCACACAGACTAGGTGTAGCTTCCTCTGGATATAATCTATGGTACAAACGTCTGTCAAAAGCATCGTCCTGTTCCAACAGCTTCAGTCAATCTCACCTTTTTCTTGTAACCACTGCCTGGATCTAATTTCAGGGGCTCATAAGTATTTATGTTGCTAAGTAACATCATGGCTTTCTCATGATAGTCTGTCTGGTTTAATAGAAATTGCATCTACCTTTGTCTGCCAGAGGGATGATGATGTTATTGTCCTTGCTGAGAGTCATGAGAGTATTCCTCTCGTCTCTGCTGATGTTGGATGTTCGCATTGCTTAGGCAGGCTGAAACTGTATATTGCCTGTGGCTGGATCACTTGAGGGTGAACCATCTACTAACAGCTGCAAATCAGCATTTTCTTTTAAGAGGTACATTTTGCAGATCTGGTCTGGCGGAGCAAACTTCACTTGTTGCTGTTACAGTATGTGGTTTTCCTTCCTCTGCTGTTGGAAGAAGAGTTGTTGGGTTTAGAACAGTGCATCTTTTAACAGTGATGTTAGGCATGTCAAGCAAGACAGTGTGTTATCTCAGCCATCTTGCTCCTGACAGATGAGCAGCTTTCTGTTCAAGCAGTATAATGGAAACTGCATGTGATACCAAGAGAGTTAAATCTTGGTATCCTACCAGGTCACATGCTGCTAATACAGCTTTCTCAGCTGCCGCTACTGCTCTGAGACACCTAGGCAATCCTGCTGCCACTGCATCTAGCTTAGATGAGAAATAAGCTATTGGTCTTTGTTTTCCTCCATGCTCTTGTAACAATGCAGATTTCATATAGCCATTTTTCTCATCTATAGTCTGATCGAATGGTTTAGTCATGTCTGGCAATTCCAGAGTTGGTGAGTGTTGCAAAGATGTCTCCAAGTCAACAAAAGCTTTTCAGCCTGGTCAGTCCATTTCACCTTTTGATGTGCTGTCAGTCTTTTTCCATGTACGTTGCTAGACAGTGTTGCTACAGTGTTGCTTCAATAGCTGCATAATTTGGAATCCACTGTTGACAATATGACGTCATACCAAGGAAAGACACGATCTTCTTCTTAGAGGTTTTGAAATATTTTGTATGGCAATTATGTGTTTGGGAGAGAGAGATTTGTCCTCTGCTGTTATTACATGTCCCAGAAAGGTCATCTGTTGTTGAACCCATTGTAATCTATTCAAGCTAGCTTTGTGACTATTGTTTGCCAAATGTTTCAACAGCATTTCAGTATCTGTCTCACAAGCCCACTCAAATAATCAACATATTGGAGAAGTGCACTTCCACCTGGCAAGGTTTCCAGGTTTTCTTTTATCTTGCCATTGTATATTGCAGGACTTTTGCAGTACCCTTGGGCTAAATGGGTCCACATCCATGTTTTTTGAATGACAATGTAAACCAGTATTTGGAATCTTAGGCACTGGAATGCTGAAAAATGCACTTGCTAGAGCCATTACAGAGAACCATTTACTGGTCAGTGGGACTTGTGACAAGATAGTGTGTGGATTTGGAGCTCAAGCATGGACTGCCGCATTTACTGCTTGCAAATCCTGAACAAATTGCCATTCATCACGCTGGACAACATCTCTCATTTTCTTTACTGGGAACATAGGTGTGTGTGCACTGGTGAAGCTTCACATGGAATAATAATTTTTGCTTTTGCCAATGATTCAAACACCGGTGTTATTCCCTATACAGCTTCGGGCTTCAATGGATATTGCTTTTTACAGCGGTGATAAGCAGACTTTGGTGTTATCTCTACAGGTGCAACCCCTTCATTAATCCCACGACATATTTGCTTTTTGCCCATAATACATGTGGAACTTTAACTAGTTTGGGTGATTGTGGTGTCAAACATTTATGTGAATATGTGAGTGTATGTGTCTTTTGGCAATAATTGTATACTCCTTATATGGAAATGTGTTTTATAAGGTTTTTAGAATGTTTTAAGTTTTGTGTTGGACGAAACATGGTGTTTCAGTTACCTGCCACAGGTGGTCTTCTCTACACTGCCTAACCCATGGTCCCAAATCCTGCCAGTCTTTGTGTGGAGCCCTTTGCTAAATAGATGTTTCGGCTTGAGCTGTAAACATGGAAAACATCATATTCCAAAACAGCCAATCTGTTCTCAAAGCATCACTTTCCTGACCTTCTCTGAACCATTTTAACTAATACACTGCATCTGCTCCTGGTGAGACATATGATGTGCAGTGAGCTGAGGTGTCTGTCATGAAGTCTGCCATTTCCTGTATCATGTGTGTGTGCTTCCTGTAGAAGATATCTATTTATAGCTCCTGGCCTCTGTGTCTGCAAGTTGCCACCCATTCCCATACAGCAGCTCCTCTTGGTTGTATCTTATCATTTGTGGAGCTTCTTTCTCCTGCCAAACCACTTTTATCCCTACTCCACTTGCAACCAAGGTGATGCCCAGTGCACCCATGACATCTTGGCCCAACAAGTTTATAGGGCAACAGGATGAGAGGAGGAAAGAGTGTTTGAATGTCCTATTCATGTCATCTTCCACCTTAAGTGTAATTGTGTAATTCTCTTTTATTGAATTACCTGTAGCTCCAATTGCCCTCATATTTCTCCCGCTCAATTTGGGTTTTGGATTTAGTTCTTTTTCCATTATTACTGAATCTGTTGCCCCTGAATCAATCAAGAATATGATTGGCTGACCCGTAACTTTCAGTGTAATCTTGGGCATAACTTTGTATGCTGCATGTGACGGAATTGCATACTGACCCAGTGGCCTACTTTGATATTGCCATTGTTCTAAATGAGATATGGCATCTCTCAACAACTGTAACTGCTGCTGTGTTGTGTATGTTTGAGTTTGTGTAAGGGGGTTCCCATGTGTTGAGTCATCAGAAGGTGGATCACCACTTGTCTCTGGCTCCACTACTAGTCAATCTGAATTTTTGGTGCTTGTCCACTTAACTGTTTTATTATATTATTATATTACTTATTATATTATTACTGAAAGTATGATGTGCACGAAAGGGATTTAGCACAATATATTCCGGGTCCCACGGTTACAGAAGGCATTCTTTGCACAAAAGCAAAGGCTGCTTGAACTTTCGTAGACATCAGTTTTTTGTGAAGGACGAAGTCAATTATGTTCATTTACACGATGAATTATGTGTCTTGAAATCACACAGGAATAATTCCATACACTGAAGCAAATGCTGGTTGAACTAAAAGGCATTCTGTCTATGAAAAATGGTCTGTCACACTTGGTGCCATAGGGCCAAGGTTAGTGCTGCTGCCTCACAGCAGGAAGCTCTTGGGCTCGAACCCCAGGCTGTCCCAGGTCCTTTCTGTGTGGAGTTTGCATGTTATCCCCATGTCTGCATGGGTTTCTTCCGGGTGTTCCGGTTTCCTCCCACCATCAAAAAGACATGCATGTTAGGGTTAATAATCCTGTCTGTGCCCCTGACCAAGGCAATGGAAAGAAGAACTGGAGTTGGTCTCTGGGCATTGCAGCTGCCCCCTGCTCCTATACAATAGCATGGATTAAATGCAGAGAGGACATTTCACTCTAACCTATACAATGACGAAAATAAATTGGCTTTTTTCTTCCAAATTCCTTTCATGCACATCATGCTTTCAGTAATATAGTAAGTGGACAAAATGAACATTCAATCACATGGAATGATGATGGTATAGTACATTCTGCATAAATGCTTGCTTAGGATATCTATTACGTGGACAGAATTACTTTTGTCTACAAAATGAGTTTCTCTTGATCGATATAGTGCTGAAGTGCAGTCAGCCTTTTGTCCACAAAATGAAAAGCACAACAGTCAATTCAGTGCATGACATGAATTATCTGTTCGGTTTTCTGTGCACGAAAGTATGTGCTCTCTTCAATATTTTGTGGGCTCAATGCAAACTTGTTTGTGTTTTTCATGGACAAAAGTCGTTATGGTGTTATATCGTTTTGTTGTGAATTTATGCATTTTGTGGCACAAAAGGCATTCTGTCTATGAAAAGGGACTGTTACACTTGGTGCCCCATATGGCAGTGGTGTTACGTTATGTAGGCTTTGTTTGATAGCATACCTATGTTTTTCATATGATAATAATATGATAAAATCTTATGGGAAATAAATTTGATTAAAATGACAAAAAAATATTGGTTTTGGCTAGACTAGACTGACTGAAATGTTCAATAAAATCCGATGGCCAAAAAAAGACTAAAATGTCAACAGTTTTCATTGACTAAACCTGTGCTATAGTTATGGGTTTCTTTGACTAAGATCAAACTAAAATGCTCAGACTTTTAATCGACTAAATATGATGAAAACTAAATATGATGAAAACTAAAAAGGACATTTGACACAGGACGATGACTAAATAAAAAATAGCTGACAAATTAAACAGTAATACACATAGAGCAACTTTTGCATGTTAGAACTTTTGATGGATGTGCATGTTGACCTGGTTAGCTAGCAAGTAGGGTCAAATTTGGCTAGCGGTTCAAAAGCGGACATTCAATATCGATCTCCACTCCCCATTAACAGCACCCCCTCCCAGAAAATAGTTCCAACATCCCTGTTCTCAGATGACACCATGGTATTCTACTTAAAGTAAAAAAAAAAAAAACACAATCAACTGGTCAGCATACAACCTTTCGTGACCCTCACAAACTGCTTGCTATTCCAGAAATCTCAGAGCATAAGATCAACAAACCCTCTTTTCGTCACTGAATCTGGACAAGTGGCTACTTGGTTCTGGTTCCACCATCACTTCCACCACATACTCTCCTTCTCTGGCATTTCTCCCATTCATCACTATGGACACTTTTGCAGGATTGGAGCCGCCACTTCTGCCTCCCACAATGGCATCCTAGAACACCTCATACAACTCATGGGCTGTTCATCGCTACATTGTTCAGATTTCAAAGGTCTCAGATCCACTCAATCTTATCTTATGTAACTTGATATTTTGGGGGTCCATCATTGCCCGGGAGTTACGGTGGATCCCCTACAAAACTTCTCCATAATGCAGCCAGAAAGCATAAGAATTCCAAGAACTTCGTGCACCAATCATTTTTCTTAATAAATTATTTAAATGCATCTTGTTGATGGTTTGTGAAGGAAATTGGCATGATGCATTAAGAGTTATCATTTATTCATTGTGTATTTGATTCTCTATGTCCGTTGTTTCAATCTGCTTTAAATAGGGTCTTGAGAATTCCCAGAGAGGCGTAAGAAATGTTTGTAATGGGGGATGGTTATTTTCTCTCCCATCTTCCCTGCTTAATTCACAGCCCAGTGTAATTCTATAGGGCCCCTAACTGCCAATGACCAGGTGTTTAAACTGACCTATGGTGTGAGGTATAGGGATAGGTATGGCTTTAGTTGACCAATAGTCAGGCCTTTCTTTGTCTAAGGAAAAGGGACTATAAGGGAAATACCTCTTTTGTTCAGGGAGAATGAAGTACGTTAATTTAAACACATCTTGTTGATGGTGTGGTCCTTGCAAGTAAAATGAGGACATTAACTTCCTATAGCAACCCATCAGTCCCAAGAACAGCCTCACCTTCTTTTTGGTGTTCTCTAAATCACGATGCACGTGCCTGCCTTCCATGTGATAACCCAGATGTTGTTTCTCCCTTCATCCACACACACACACCGCTTCGTGTTGACCTTGAGCCCCACTGACCTCAGAGACTAGAGGACTGAATCCTAGTCATGATAATGTCATCCAGGTAAGCAGCAATGTAGGCTGAATGGGGACAGATCACCCAGTCCCTGATGCAGTTAAATATGACTCCATGAGTCCCAAACAACCTGAATGGAAGTACTTCAAATTGGTACAAATCATGGATTTCCTTGACCTCCAGATTCAAGAGAGTGCCAGTAGCCCTTATCCAGCCATCCATCCATTATCCAAACCATTTATCCTGCTCTAAGGGTCGCGGGGATGCTGGAGCCTATCCCAGCAGTCATTGGGTGGCAGATGGGGAGACACCCTGGACAGGCCGCCAGGCTATCACACACTGACACACACACACATGCACACACACGCATGCACACACATGCATTCATACCTAGGGACAATTTAGTATGGCCAATTCACCTGACCTACATGTCTTTGGACTGTGGGAGGAAACCGGAGCACCTGGAGAAAACCCATGCAGACACGGGGAGAACATGCAAACGTCACACAGATGACGACCCCAAAGTTGGACTACCCCAGGGCTCGAATCCAGAACTTTCCTGCTGTGAGGCGACTGCGCTAATCACTGTGCTACCATGCCGCAGCACTTATCTAGTGTCTTGAAAAAAGACACTAGACCATTCGTTGACCTTAGAACTGATAAGCATCAAACTTAGAAATGATATTCATGCTGCAGAAGCAAATACAGAGCTGAATAGATCATTCTGGCTTGGCCACAGGTAGACTTGCATTACTCTCCTAATAATAGATTACTTCAATTACTTTCAACTATGGCTATGGCTTTATGGTGACAGGCATGGGTGCAAGTACATGAATATTGGGATGGCATTCAGCGCTTTACCTGTGCCCCCATCCATAGGGTTAGCGGTTGTGTCAGGAAGGGCATCTGCCATAACATTTTGCCAAATCATTATGCGGATTGACAAGACTGCCATCAGTGCTGTGCCCTCACGGGGTATCGACGGAAACTATCAAATCCGCTGTGGCAACCCCTGGGAAACAGGGAACAAGCCGAAAGAAGAAGAGGACATTCAACTATGGCTTTGAATTCAGTTTGAACCATTTTACCCTTGTGTTCAGAAAACCAATTGTGAAAGCAGTTGTGAAAGCACTGTCACCCCAAGGGAAGATTCAGTGTGGTACGTATATGAGATATGTGCAGCCTGGCAGTGGAGAGAATGCATCAGCAAAATGCTTTTGCAACAAGACCACATCTCCTCTCTGGTTTGGTGAGAGACAATCATCAAAAAGAACAAAGGTCAGATTGATGGAATCTCCTTCATTTTTCTCAATTATTGTTTTGAACAGACAAAACAAGACCCGGCTCCCCCCAGGCTTTAAGGAGATGCAGGTTGTAAGGCTCTGTGGCTTCATCCCTGTCACATCACATGACCTCATAACCACCATCCTCAACTCACCCTGTGGCCATAGAGGCTCCTTGCCATTTGGTGAGGAATTTTGTGTTTGAAGTAGGAAGTAAAGCAAGCACTCTACATCTCGATGAAAATGTTCTTCGCTGTGTGAATGCCCAAGTTAGTGATTAGACATGGGATATAATGAGAAATACACATTTTCTGAGAGCTCTTATAGGTACCAGAAATAGGGTGACTTACTTGCTTTTTTGTGGATAGATTTTTTCATGTTGTATCTGTGTTCATATGCATCTTTGTGTGTGTGTGTGTGTGTGTGTGTGTGTGTGTGTGTGTGTGTGTGTGTGTGTGTGTGTGTGTGTGTGTGTGAATCTGTATGATGCCTGAAAGGCTGAAATGGGAGGCTTGCTGCAGCTAGCTCTATTACAGTGAATAGAGACAAGCAGTGCATAGTAACTGTGTCACCTCACACCATTCTCCAACCTGCACGCTTAACTGCCCTGTGATATATGTTTTACTATCTCGCTCTGTCTCTCTCTCTCCCTCACTGCCAGTCTATCTCTGTTACAGCCTTTTGTCTCTGTAAGCTGCCACCTCTTTTCTCTCACTCTTTGCTTCTCCCTCCCCATCTTAGTCACTCTCCCCATGTCTATCTGATACCACTCCTTCACACACTAGCACCATGCCTCATCTGTCAGTCTCTCTGCTTGGGGCTTAATTTTCACTGCAGCTTAAAACAATGTCACTGCTGTAGTTTTTAATTTGTATCAGTTAGCCAGAAGGAGCATATTAAACAACTGGCTCCTTGCTAAAGTGCAGAGAATGCTGAAACTTTTGGCAACAAGATGTATGTCTGGAAAATCTTTCAGTCTAAAATCCTCATTGACTTGCAGATGGGACCTTAAAAAATCATCACTTTTGATTTCTCATTGTTAACCAGAGCCACCAAAATATCCCATAGGTATGAATTGTGTGTGTAAGGTCTCTGGAACAGATGATTTACATGTCTAAATTCTTCCTACTTTCCATCCTGTCCATTGGGAAATGCTTGATTACCCCATGATTCTGATTTGGATTAAGCAGCTAGAGACAATGAATAAATTGGTACTTCATCCATCCACTTGAACTTTTTTAACTGCTAGCTCCTCACCACAGGGATGTCCATGAACAGGGTCAGCTACAGGAGAATGGTTAGGTTAGGATAGATCCTCTATATGCTACAAAAGATTGTATATGACTGAATGTGCTACCTCCTAGATGTAAACCCGCAAGTCATGGTTTTTTCACCTGTTGCAAATGAGTTTGATTATTGAATACTAAAGCTTTTAAACAAACATTAAACAGCATGATAAACCACTTTGAACAACAGGGATTCAAGGTGAAACATCAAAGTAAAAGTAAAAATTTGGCCTCCAATAAAACTTTCTCATTCTAATTTTTTTTTCAGAAAATGCAATGTTGTAAATGATACACCTTGTTAGAATCACTGTTTTATTGTTCTTTTCCATATTGGAATTGAGATCATAATAATAATAATAATAATAATATCCAAAGGAGTTGAATCAAGTGCAACTGGACTTGGTATATATCTGTGAATTCGTTTCGCCTCTCATCCAAGAGGCTTCCTCAGTTCGTGCCTTTCTGACTAGACCAAGCTAGTCTGATTGGCTGGTGATGAGACTCAGAATTTATCCTCTTCACGGATATATACCAAGTCCAGTTGCACTTGATTCAACTCCTTTGGATAACCATGACCTGGATGAATGAGAACATTCACAGACAATAATAATAATAATAATAATAATAATAATAATAATCATTATCGTTATCATTATAATACATTTTATTTGTGGGCGCCTTTCAGAGCACTCAAGGACACCTTACCGAACATAGCAAAAAAAACAAAACAAGCAACGTCTATGCAATTATGTGTTTAATAAATTTTAACATTATCATGATATATACATATATATACATATATATATACATATACATATATATACACTACCGTTCAAAAGTTTAGGATCACATTGAAATGTCCATATTTTTGAAGGAAAAGCACTGTACTTTTCAATGAAGATAACTTTAAACTAGTCTTAACTTTAAAGAAATACACTCTATACATTGCTAATGTGGTAAATGACTATTCTAGCTGCAAATGTCTGGTTTTTGGTGCAATATCTACATAGGTGTATAGAGGCCCATTTCAAGCAACTATCACTCCAGTGTTCTAATGGTACAATGTGTTTGCTCATTGGCTCAGAAGGCTAATTGATGATTAGAAAACCCTTGTGCAATCATGTTCACACATCTGAAAACAGTTTAGCTCGTTACAGAAGCTACAAAACTGACCTTCCTTTGAGCAGATTGAGTTTCTGGAGCATCACATTTGTGGGGTCAATTAAACGCTCAAAATGGCCAGAAAAAGAGAACTTTCATCTGAAACTCGACAGTCTATTCTTGTTCTTAGAAATGAAGGCTATTCCATGCGAGAAATTGCTAAGAAATTGAAGATTTCCTACACCGGTGTGTACTACTCCCTTCAGAGGACAGCACAAACAGGCTCTAACCAGAGTAGAAAAAGAAGTGGGAGGCCGCGTTGCACAACTGAGCAAGAAGATAAGTACATTAGAGTCTCTAGTTTGAGAAACAGACGCCTCACAGGTCCCCAACTGGCATCTTCATTAAATAGTACCCGCAAAACACCAGTGTCAACATCTACAGTGAAGAGGCGGCTGCGGGATTCTGGGCTTCAGGGCAGAGTGGCAAAGAAAAAGCCATATCTGAGACTGACCAATAAAAGAAAAAGATTAAGATGGGCAAAAGAACACAGACATTGGACAGAGGAAGACTGGAAAAAAGTGTTGTGGACGGATGAATCCAAGTTTGAGGTGTTTGGATCACAAAGAAGAACGTTTGTGAGACGCAGAACAAATGAAAAGATGCTGGAAGAATGCCTGACGCCATCTGTTAAGCATGGTGGAGGTAATGTGATGGTCTGGGGTTGCTTTGGTGCTGGTAAGGTGGGAGATTTGTACAGGGTAAAAGGGATTCTGAATAAGGAAGGCTATCACTCCATTTTGCAATGCCATGCCATACCCAGTGGACAGCGCTTGATTGGAGCCAATTTCATCCTACAACAGGACAATGACCCTAAACACACCTCCAAATTGTGCAAGAACTATTTAGAGCAGAAGCAGGCAGCTGGTATTCTATCGGTAATGGAGTGGCCAGCGCAGTCACCAGATCTGAACCCCATTGAGCTGTTGTGGGAGCAGCTTGACCGTATGGTACGCAAGAAGTGCCCATCCAACCAATCCAACTTGTGGGAGCTGCTTCTGGAAGCGTGGGGTGCAATTTCTCCAGATTACCTCAACAAATTAACAGCTAGAATGCCAAAGGTCTGCAATGCTGTAATTGCTGCAAATGGAGGATTCTTTGACGAAAGCAAAGTTTGATGTAAAAAAAATCTTATTTCAAATACAAATCATTATTTCTAACCTTGTCAATGTCTTGACTCTATTTTCTATTCATTTCACAACATATGGTGGTGAATAAGTGTGACTTTTCATGGAAAACACAAAATTGTTTGGGTGATCCCAAACTTTTGAACGGTAGTGTATATATATGTATAGCTACGCATTTGGCGGGCTCACGCGAGTGCGTAGTGACATGTCAAAGGAAAGCCTCTTCGCTGATCTTGGGACAGTGACAGGCTAGGCTGACATCCACGCTGAATACCAATATGGGGATACTGAACGCTACTGAACTCAGATCAGTGGTGGGGCTGACGCATGGTAGGGCTATAGCCTACCCAAGCCACACCCTAGCGCCGCTTGTGACAGATAAATGCCGACTTACAGTCACTAGCTCGCTAAATGGCAGTGTTGCGCATGTTTTTCCGGCTGGTTCACAGCCAGCTTTTCTGCCCACCCCACGCTCAGAAGATAACTTTCATATTGACTAGTCCGGCGAAGTACCGGAAGTTAACAAGACACCATTACTGCGATGGTGCTTCCCTACATGTGCGTGTTTGAATGCAAGCTGTGCTAAGAAGTGTACAATTTTCTACTTTTATCTTTTTAACATTATTCAACGTTACATTTGACAATGATATCTAGGAAGTCGGGAAGAAGCTGTGCTGTTCTCGGCTGCTCCAACAGTAGTGGCAAACTTCAAGTTTGGAAAAAGACTGAATGCAAAATACACAAGCCTTTACTTCATGAAGATTGCCCCTGTCTGAGACCATACAGTTTACATAGATTCCCTGGCCGTGCAGAGGACCAAGATATTCGCCAGAAGTGGATTAAGAATACCAACAGAAAGGACTTTGTTCCCAATAACACTAGAAAAAAAAAACTAGCCAAAATTGACAATTTTGGCCCTTTGTTTTTGTCTCTATTTTCTCTCTTTCATCTTTCCCACATTTGGCATATCTTTCAAAAACTACATTGCAGAGTTTAGATTTGTGTTCTGTACATTGTGCATGATCTTTGGGTAGTTCATTAATATTTGCCTTCTTCTGTGGCTGTGCCGTCAACACATGATGTAAAATGGTTCCAGGTATCATGGCTAAGTCAGCCATCTCAGGGGATGAAAAGTGTTGAATAACATCTGCATCTGTTTCAAATGCTGTAGCTATAACTTTCATAGTTTTCCTATGTCCATGATCCGGCCCTTGAATGTTCTCAACTGTGTCTGGCACCACATTTTTCCAGGTGGCTTGGTTCAAGGCACACACTTTGTCAGTGAGGCTGTGCCTATGAAGCCTTGGGTCACAGCATCTTTGACCTTGTAAAGTAGCCCTGCTGTATAACTGCAGCACTTCCTTCTGTTGGCCATACAGTCACAGTTCACACCTACAACTTTGCCATCCTTTCTCTGCAGAGTTAATTCAACATTATGATGGTTGTTAATGAACTGTGAGTATCGGACAGGTCCTTTTAGAATGGTTTGTTCATTATCTAGCAGAGTGTGCAATATTTGGCCAACCCATCGGGAGCTCAGGTAATTTTGATCCTCTATTAGAGACCTGTAGTTGGCATTTTGTTGCTCATCACAAGCCAGGCGATTAATGAAATAATCTTGAATACCTACAAAAAACACATTCGTATTTTTAAAACGTTTTACTAATATAACTAGTCTGTGATTAAATGCAACCCTTATATGTTTACTAGCTATCTAGTACAGTCACGTTAGCATATTAGCTAGCGATACAAACGTTAGTTACTTCATCACTTGAAATGTGGCAGATGGTTAAGCGGTCATTTTTTTCTCTCTCTATCTGCCTATTGACATAGCCGATGTCTAACTAATATGTACAATTTGAATAACGTTAAGATCGCCATCCATAAGGTACCTTCATGAGTAACTGGGGGCCACTGTCTAACGTCGTCAATCCAACTACCCATGCTGCTGTCACTGCTGTCACTTAGCGGGCAGTAGCAAACACTGCTACTTGCCACTGCAGTAATGGCGGCGTCGCTAGATGCCGGAACACACAAATTGGTCGGCGGACTAGTCCATACCACGAATACAACTGGGAATCACAAATTGAATGCGCGAAGTTAGCTGAACGCTTGGCAGCTTTGCCGTGAGCAGGGTAGATGTGGCAGACTGCGGTAATGCGAGTCGGAAAACCAGACCGCAGTTGCCGTTTGAAAAGAAAACAATCGAAGAAATTGAGAAACAAACACTTAAATAACACGTTTTAATGTAAATAATACTCATTTTACTTATTAAAAATAGATTTTCAATTCATTATTATACTGTATGTAAATTATCTCGTCATTTTCAAATGCCTTGAGCATGATGCACCGCATTTATAGCTTATTATGACCGCTCGCCACTGCTTCTTATCAATTTTATTAGAAGGTGTTGATATCCGAAGCAAAAAATGCAATAACAACTATGTTAGATCAGTCTGTAAGCATGTTATTACAATTCCTGTGGTAATGTTTTGGAGTTCCACTGTGGAACATATCAATTGAAAAAAATGTCTGGAGTCAATGTCATAAATACTGTATAACTAATAGGGTCAAAGAAGTTACATTCAAGATTATCCATAGAGTTTACCCAGTGAAAAGTTTTACTGCAAGTAGATTTATAATAGACATTGATGATAAATGTGCATTCTGTGAAATTGACTTTGAATCTCTAAGCCACCTTTTCTGGAACTGCCCACGTTAGTAAATTTTGGGCGGATTTTTCAAATTTTATTCTTAGGAAAACCTCTTTCAATCTTACCTTTCAATTGCAAGATATCCTGCTTCTATTTAACCCCATACATAAAGACCCCAACACAATGTTTTTTTTGTATATGAATTAGTCTTGGCAGAATCTTTGTGCATAGGATAAAACGGAATGAGGAAAAAACCCAAACTAAATGTATTCTTGATAGACATGCAAAACTACATCAAGACCATTCATTATTTTCCCTCTTTTCTCCCCAATTGTACTTGGCTAATTAACCCCACTCTTCTGAGCCGTCCCTGTCTCTGCTCCACCCCCTCTGCCATTCCGGGGATGACTGCAGACCACCACATGCCTCCTCCGATACACGTGGAGTCGCCAGCCACTTCTTTTCACCTGACAGTGAGCAGTTTCACCAGGGGGAGGTAGACCGTGGGAGGATCACACTATTACCCCCACTTCCCCCTCCCCCCTGAACAGACGCCCTGACCGACCAGAGGAGGCGCTAGTGCAGCGACCAGGAACCATACCCACAAACGGCTTCCCAACCGCAGACACAGCCAATTGTGTCTGTAGGGACGCCCGACCAAGCCGGAGGTAACACGGGGATTCGAACCTGTGAACCCCGTGTTGGTAAAGATCATTCATTTATGTAAAAACAAAAAAGCAATTCGAACTGTTACTAATTTTTGAGAAGTGTAATTTAACATTTGTACAACTGCTTGAGCCCCTGTGTTCAATGTTAAGTTTATGTACGTTTATTGTATTTTTATTGCAACGTCTTGTTTTTTTATTTTAAAAAAAAGTTAGCTCCATTAGCTTACGATTGAGTCCACACGGTTCTCACCAAAAGTGGAGGAAGTCAGTGCAGCAATCGATCGAGAAAGAGTCCATAAAACAGGCAGACCATGAAATCAAGTAGAATAATCCAAAATGTCTCTCGAAGTTATTAAAAGTTGTTAAATTTCAAAAAGTAAGCAGAGCCACAAAAAAAAATCAAACCCAACTTGGCAACCGGAACCGGAAGTGTAAGTGCCTCCGCATAGGCATCGGTGTGTGTGTGTGTGTATGTGTGCGCGTGCGGGCGTGTGTGTCCATATCTGTGTATGCCAATGTGTGTAATTGGGCTGAAGTGGTTTGTGTATTGAAGCCTTGGGGCATTAAGTCATTGGACTGACCTCTGCAGTGTGACAACCGTACAGTCTAAGGCAATCTAAAGCGCCCAAACATCAGCAGCCACCAGCAACCAAAAAACACATTAAAGATTAAAGCACTCACTCAGAACAAAGCTACTGGTGTGTGGTTTGTCAGAGTGGACTCTATGTGTGTACCACTGGTTCCGCTGGGGCAATTCTGTGGCGGTTGGCGCATGTGTGTGTGTGTGCGTGTTTAGGGGATCAAATCATCGTTGTAGTTTGTTACTCTACTGTGTTGACATTTATAAGTGTTGTTAGTTCCTTTGTGGCCATTTTGAAGGATGGATAAGGCAAGCTGTTTGTGAGTGTGTCCCTTTGCTTATATACGTGCGCGGCGCGCGCAATTGTGTGTGTGTGTGTCTCAGAGAGAGAGAGAGAGAGACAATGGATTTGAGCTGCTCCTTTTGGATCCTCAAATTGTTGTTGTTTATAAAGTTTTGTTTTTCGTGGTTTTATCTTAAGTTACACAATTACCCATATGACTACAGTTGTCAAAATTCTGGGTCACACTGACAACATGTTTAGAACTTGGTAATTGGTTTTTTTTTCCAAAAAAAAACTTTTTTGGATATAGGAAGTCTTCATGTAAAGCAAAGTTAGCAAAGTTAAATTAGCATAGCAAAGTTAGAGATATTTTGATGAGAAGGGTATATTCATGAGGTTTTGTGTCTGTACATTTTCAGTCAGGCGACAGAGATCAAGACAAGTGGCACAGTAAACCATTAATCCCAAAAAATAAAAACTACCAAAAGTAAACAGATTTATTTGGAAAAGTATTGGCCAAAGTGACTCTGCACATGCTAACACAGATCCTGACTGAAACCCTTGCAGAGTCGAGGTGTGGTCTCAGGAAAAGCCAAAGCACCCTCCATGTGGTATTCACAACCCGACAACCTCAAAAGAAATACCAGATTCCTTTAGTAGCATTTGTTGATTTGTCAAAAACCTCTCATCTCTCATCATCAGCCGCTTCTCTGGGGTCGGGTCACAGTGACAGCAAGCTAAGTAGGGTACTCATTACATTACATTACAGTCATTTAGTCGACACTTTTATCCAAAGCGACTTACAATAAGTGCATTTAATGTTGTAAATCAGGAGAACTACTAGTCATCAAAGGTCATAAGTGCATCTTCTCTCTAAACAAGCATCTAAGAGCAAAACCAGTGCTAAAGTAAAAGCGCAAGAAATCATTGGCATAACAATGGTAAGAGAAGACATGCAAGTGAATAACAGAACCCAGGGGATGACGTGTACAGGGAGAAAAGGAGAGGACCCAGAACCAAACCTTGTGGAACGCCTGTAGTCAGTCTGTGAGGCTCCAACACAGATCCCCTCCATGTCACCTGGTAGGAGTGACCCGTCAGGTAGGATACAAACATTGAGAGTGCAGAGCCTGTGACACCCAGCCCCTCGAGGGTAGAGAGGAAGATCCGACGGTTCACTGTGTTGAACGCAGCTGACAGGTCCACGAGTATCAGGACAGAGGGGAGAGAGATGCTGTCGCAGAGTGCAGTGATTCTGTCACTGCAAGGAGGGTCATCTCTGTCAAGTGACCCACCTTGAACCCAGACTGGTTGGGGTCCAGGAGGTTGTTCTGGTGGAGGTACAAAGAAAATTGGTTAAAGACAGCACGTTCGAGAGTTTTGGATAGAAAGGGTAGAAGGGAAACCGGTTTGTAGTTTTTGATGTCAGAGGGGTTAAGTGATGGTTTCTTGAGAAGAGGGGTGACTCTAGCAGTCTTGAAGGCAGATGGAAAGCATCCTGCCTGGAGGGAGGTTTGATGAGGGGTTAGAAAGGGAAGGAGTTCAGGTGCTATAGACTGAAGAAGAGGGGAGGGGACCGGGTCAAGAGAGCATGTGGTGAGGCGACTGGATGTGATGAGGTTGAGGACCTCGTCAAGGGAGAGGGGAGTGAGGTGGGATAGGGTGAGATGTGGAGAGGTGAGGGAGGGTGCAGCAGGTGGGCTAGTGCAAGGAGCCCTAACCGAGTGGTGAGAAAAGGAGAATCTAATGTCGTTTACCTTCTTGTCAAAGAAGTTAGCAAAGTCATCAGGGAGACGGGAGGAAGTAGGAGGAGGAGGTAGGGGTTGAAGAAATGTAAAGAAGGTTTCAAGAGTTTCTTAGGATTAGAGGTAGAGGATAGGATTTTAGAGTGATAGAAGGCAGCTTTAGCAGCAGAAACGGAGGAGGAGAAAGTGGAAAGAAGAGATTGGAAGCTGAGAAGGTCCTCTGGGAGTTTGTCTTTTCTCCATTTGTGCTCTGCCACTCTTAGGCTCCGTCTGTCAGTACGCAATGAGTCAGATAGCCAAGGGGCAGGTGGAGTTGGGCGAGGTGAGGGGACAGAGATTGCCCAGAGAAGAACAGAGGGTAGAGAGAAGATCAGTCGCAGTGTCAGGGGGTAAGAGAGAGAAAGATTCAGGTGTAGGGAGGATAGAGGTAACAGGAAAAAAGATCAGTGGCGGAGAGAGAGCGGAGGTGTCTACAGGTGGAAACCATATGGGTAGGGGGAGCGGCTGAGGGGTGAGAAGAGAGGGAGAGAGAGTAGGACATGGAATAGTGGTCAGAGAGCTGGACGGGAGTAACAGAGGGATTGGAAATAGGACAGTGTCTAGTAAAGATAAGGTCGAGCTGGTTGCTGGCCTTGTGGGTAGGAGGAGAGGGTGAGAGATGAAGGTCAAAAGAGGAGAGAAAATAGAGAAGAGGATCTAGCTTGTCAGTGAGGATGTTGAAGTCACTGAGAAGGATAGGTGCAGAGTCATCAACAGGGAAGTGCAAGACAAGTGTGTCAAGCTCCTCCAGAGATGTCTCTCTCCCCAGCAATGCCCTCCAGGTACTCCTGGGAGATCCCAAGGCATTCCCAGGCCAGAATGGACATGTAGTCCCTCCAGCGAGTTCTGGGTCTACCCCAGGGTGTTCTTCCAGTTGGTCCTTCTGGAACAGTCTGCGATGCCTGAAGTCGACACGCCCTGGTCTCCGCCCTTGCCTGCCGCCCGGCCTGCATCACACCCTACCCCAATGCTCATCCCTGCGGGTGGTGGATTCATGGGGTATCAAAAGCCTTTGGCACAGTAAATAAAAAGCTTTTGTGGGACTGCGGTCTTGCGTTTGGGTCCCTTGTGGCAATTTGTCCACCTTTCAGGGGACTTTCATGAAGGTGTGATGGCTTAGGTGACGGCAGGTAGTCAGGAGTGTAAGGACTTCAGAGACTACACTTCAATAAGCTCCTTCCCTTTGTTACTCAGTTGCTCCACAGGGGAGCTTGAAATCAAAGGTGGAGTTGCTGGATCATAGATCAAATGGATACCTGTTAAACATCTGCAGCCTTCAAGCTACTGCGAAAATTAAGATATGTGCACGTCCTTGAGCTACGTTAAGCAGCTGACTGTGCGTGCACTCATGGCATATATGTCAGAAGACCTGCAAATGGTGTTACCAGTGAGGAACCACAAGAGAATGTGACTCTCAGTCAGCATCACCAAGATCAGCAAAACTAAGGTCCTGTGGACCAGTGAAGATCTTCTCCATGTACAAAATCCATAGTGGCTATACTGTATTTCAAATATCTATGAAACATCATCTCTGAACACTGTGACATTGTAGATGAGATTCAGAATAGGATCTGACAAGCTCAAGAAGAGGATCTTTTGCAGTAATAATAATTTAAAAAAAACAACCTCAGCCCACACATTAAATATTGTAGTCTAGCAGACAGTTTACCAACTGGTCTTCTCTATGGCTGTGAAACTTGGACCTTGTACCACCATGACCTGATGAGACTATATGTCTAATAGTTACAAATACAGGGATGGACAAATCACATATGAATACAGCTCATAATAGCAAGGAAAACACTACAAGATGGTAAGTGGATGATAGGAAGGGATGGCTCAAAATCGAATGAGGCAAAGAATTAAGAAAAATAGAATAAAAAAGAATAAAAATTGCATGACAAGTTATGAAGGGCTTGATAACATGCAAGAAAAGGAAAAAGAAAGGATGGGATCAAAGAGAAAGAAGTGTGTAGAGAGAGATTACAAAAAATAGCAAAACACAGAGCGTGAGAGAGTCCCTGAGCCCCTGGAGTAGGTGTGGCTTGCTGCTCAAGACATGCTGGAGAACAGCTGGTGCCGTTTTCCCAGTACCCTCCCTGCAGCACCAAAGCTCTCAACAAAGTCCCCAGTGGTAACGTTCCTCTGTGCATATAGCCATTTGTCTGTGTGTGTGTGTGTGTGTGTGTGTTTTATCTACATCTTTGTGTTTCACTGTGCACTTGTTTTCTCTGTATGAGTTTGTATGTGAGCAAGGGTAAAAGAGTGTCTTTGTGCGTGTGTGTCAGAGAGAGAGAGGGAGAGAGAGAGAGAGAGAGAGAATATATTCGTAAGTGCTGCTACATGTGTGTTCACCTGTGGATCCAGCTGTGGGGACCTAACTCTTCCATTTCCTCATGCAGAGATGGAACCCCTTCAGCAGCCCTTAGGCACGGACACACACACACACACACACACACACACACACACACACACACACACACACACACACACACACACACACACACACACACACACATCCAAAAAATAAATAAATACACTACCGTTCAAAAGTTTGGGATCACCCAAACAATTTTGTGTTTTCCATGAAAAGTCACACTTATTCACCACCATATGTTGTGAAATGAATAGAAAATAGAGTCAAGACATTGACAAGGTTAGAAATAATGATTTGTATTTGAAATAAGATTTTTTTTACATCAAACTTTGCTTTCGTCAAAGAATCCTCCATTTGCAGCAATTACAGCATTGCAGACCTTTGGCATTCTAGCTGTTAATTTGTTGAGGTAATCTGGAGAAATTGCACCCCACGCTTCCAGAAGCAGCTCCCACAAGTTGGATTGGTTGGATGGGCACTTCTTTGAGCAGATTGAGTTTCTGGAGCATCACATTTGTGGGGTCAATTAAACGCTCAAAATGGCCAGAAAAAGAGAACTTTCATCTGAAACTCGACAGTCTATTCTTGTTCTTAGAAATGAAGGCTATTCCATGCGAGAAATTGCTAAGAAATTGAAGATTTCCTACACCGGTGTGTACTACTCCCTTCAGAGGACAGCACAAACAGGCTCTAACAGGTACTATTTAATGAAGATGCCAGTTGGGGACCTGTGAGGCGTCTGTTTCTCAAACTAGAGACTCTAATGTACTTATCTTCTTGCTCAGTTGTGCAACGCGGCCTCCCACTTCTTTTTCTACTCTGGTTAGAGCCTGTTTGTGCTGTCCTCTGAAGGGAGTAGTACACACCGGTGTAGGAAATCTTCAATTTCTTAGCAATTTCTCGCATGGAATAGCCTTCATTTCTAAGAACAAGAATAGACTGTCGAGTTTCAGATGAAAGTTCTCTTTTTCTGGCCATTTTGAGCGTTTAATTGACCCCACAAATGTGATGCTCCAGAAACTCAATCTGCTCAAAGAAGTGCCCATCCAACCGATCCAACTTGTGGGAGCTGCTTCTGGAAGCGTGGGGTGCAATTTCTCCAGATTACCTCAACAAATTAACAGCTAGAATGCCAAAGGTCTGCAATGCTGTAATTGCTGCAAATGGAGGATTCTTTGACGAAAGCAAAGTTTGATGTAAAAAAAATCTTATTTCAAATACAAATCATTATTTCTAACCTTGTCAATGTCTTGACTCTATTTTCTATTCATTTCACAACATATGGTGGTGAATAAGTGTGACTTTTCATGGAAAACACAAAATTGTTTGGGTGATCCCAAACTTTTGAACGGTAGTGTATATGAACATCCCTAATTGATAACAGAACAATTCAACATTGTTTGGATGAATGGGAATTGATGGGAATTGATTTACAGGACAGATTATGAGTTCTCCTGTTTACCCAGTCAGGTACCATATTCCTTTAGCATAGTGCAGCCAACAAGACTTTTACTCATTCGGCAGTAAACAGAGATGAGGTAAACGGGATGCACGCGCGCGCGCGCGCGCACGCACGCACGCACGCACGCACACGCACACACACACACACACACACACACACACACACACACACACACACAGGCAAAGTGCATGGTTATTGATCTTGTAGTGTTGTCACAATAGTGATGGGTTTTGAGTAATGTGGCTGCTGTACTTACATTGCAGACAACTAGCCATCATTCACCTCAGTAGTCTGCTGCACTCTTGAACACACACACACACACACACACACACACACACACACACACACACACACACATTTACACTTACTCATATGCATCGCAGACACATATCCACCTGCAAACTTTAAAAAAAAAAATCTTTCACAACCTCTTCCTGCTCACTTATAAAGTCAAAAGAATCTTGCAAGCACTCCAAAACTCGTCACTATAACCTTCCTTCAGTTCTCTGTCTGTCTGTATATCTGTCTGTCTGTCTGTCCTCCCCCTCCAAACCCAGCTCCCTCTGCGTCTATGTGTTAGGGTATAACTGATACTGTTGTTGTCCTAATGAGGTTTTGGATGAAGAAAGAGGCACAAGTGGAAGAGATAGGGACATATGTGATAGGGAGCTGAGAAATGAGGGAGGCTGTAGATAGTGAGCGATGAGGTAGATGATGAGAGGAAGAGCGGAGGAAGAGCAGGAGAAATGGAGGGAGGCAAGGAAAGCGAGACAGTACAACAATCAATCATAAGGGTAGTCACCTTTTGTGACCCGGAGGCCCTCTGTCAGCTCTGTTTTTCTGGCCCCCACCAATCAATAGGAAGAAAATATGTGGAAGCCCATCCATCTGTCCAACCACTGCTCTTTATTTTGTCACCCACCTCCTCTTCCTTAAATTCCTGTGCCCCTCATCACTTCTCAATCCTTGAAGTTGACCTCCTATACACAACCTTTGTGTTTATTATTAACCTGTATGTGTGACAGAATTCAGCTCAGTACTAAGTACAAAGTAGATTGCACCCTGAAGTTGTATTCACCAATTTTTGTGCGCCGTGCTACATTCGAGTGTTAGGAGAGGTTAGGAAAAAAAATAGTTTATTCAATTCATTCATTTTCAAGCATTGGGGGGGGAAGGAGAAAAATTAAAAAAGGCAAAACACATAGAGTGGTATTAATGTTTAACGGAAAAATGACATTTCATATTTCCAGCAGGAGCCAAGCCTACTTTGTATCCTGTAGGTTAATGCATTGTCCATACTGTAGGACAGTATTTTAAATAATTGAAAGGCATCTCCGTGACTTTCACAGTGAAGAGAAATGTTGATTTCCTCATGTGTTCAGATAAACACAAGGTGATTAAACAGACCTTGTGCTATAATCCACAGTGAGCATTCATATCGAAAATCATCTCAACTGGACAATCGACTAAGTTATTAATCTATGCGCTTTACCTGCATATAACTCTTCACAGTAGTGAGACAACACTTAAACAAGGATATAATGGGGTCAACAATTATGTGAGAGCTCAAGTAATTGGACCAAAAAAGGTACACCTCTAATTGACTGCCAGACAAATTCACTGTCATAATTTCTAAACACATTTTTGTCACTCTTCATAGGTCCTAAAATTTGATGTGGATGGCTGCTCCATCTGCCCATCCCCTGAAGTCTGCAATATTGGTGTCATTCTGGACTCTACCCTCTCATTCCAGTCACACATCAAATCTGTAACCAAATCTGCTTTCTTTCGCCTCAAAAAAATCTCCAGACTCTAGCCACTACTCTCAGACTCCGTGGCAGAGACTCTCATCCATGACTTCATCACCTCCCGTCTGGATTATTGCAATGGAGTCCTGTCTGTGATACCAAGCAAAGTGCTAGACTGGCTTCACAGTATGTGCAGAATTCAGCTGCCAGGGTGCTCACCTGCACCAAGCCCTGGCAACACATCACTCCCACCCTTGGCCACCTTCACTGGCTCCCGGTCAAATCACGCATTTCTTATAAAATCCTCCTCCTCACCTATAAATCCTTCCATGCCCTTATCCCCCAGTACCTATCAGATCTCCTCAACCCCTATATTCCATCCTGGAATCTGTGGTCCATCGACAAGGGCCTGCTTTCCATCCCCCACACCAGCCTGCGGACTTTTGGGGATAGAGCCTTTAGTGGGGCAACCCCCACTCTTTGAAACCCTTCCAGCAGAGATCCACAACGCTGCTTCTTTGGACAATTTTAAAATACTACTGAAAAGCTACCTTTTTACTGAGGCCTATGGTCTGTAGTCTGTTGTTTTAATCTTTCTTTTTTTGTTCTTATCTAGCGTAAAGCATCCTTGAGTTCCTTGAAAGGTGCTATACAAAATAAAGTTGTTGTTGTTTTGTTCCTTAAGTTCATAAAATTTGTTAAATTCTAAAGCCTAGAAATCTGTTCCTTTTATTTATTTATTCATTTATTTTTCAAATTTACTTGTAGATCACGATTCCAAGGATTTGACAATAGCAGCATGGTGGCATGAATGACATCTTAAGCAATCCTATCATAGCTAATAAATGATGACCATCCTTAACAATCCTGCTACACTACTGCGTCAGTAACACAGTGCAAGTCAGCAACAAACACTCAGCTAATAACTGTACAAAATATACAATGCACTGACCACAGCAGTGTGTCTGGCCTCAAGCTTGTGTTTCCTGGGGGGCTGTGAGCTTTCTTCTTTTCTGCAAGTGAATTATCTTCCCTCTGCCCATTTTCTGTTACTAAAGCCAGAAATTTAACACCCAGTTTACCGAGACTCTTCAAGATCTCCAGTTTATGTTTGTGTATCTGAACTCCTATGTCACATTAGATATTATTAATTTCAAGATCCTTTCAGCATACAATCCAACACTGCAGAGACAACTTGAGACCTCAAGCCCACTCCTGATATATGAACTTACAAGCCTCTCTGGTTTTTTCTCAGTTTCATGAACCATTATGGGCCATATTAACCATTGGCAACAATCCAAATTGCAGGCACCACTAACTGAAGTTTCTTGGTACTTTGACATCTCCATGAACTCAAGGCCTTTAATTACTCCCTGTTGTAAGTCCTGAATGTGCTTTATGTCATTAAATAGCACATCATACCATCTTTCTAACCTTTTAACAGTCTTCTGTGAGAAGCCCTCTGTCAGGCTTCCCTGTGTATGTAAAAAAAATAAAGTTGCCTCCCAGAGGCCATGTAACATTTAACATCTAGATTTGTATAGTTTAACTATCAGTTTAGCCCAATTAGTGGTATATTTCACCTTGTCCAGCAACTTCTTGGTACAAAGTGTTGTGGGGTCATCATCGTCATTTCATGCATATGTGTCCTTATAGGTGGGAGGGGGAGCCCTCCATGTAACCTTTACTACTACCCATTTTGATACCTTAATGATTACTTCCATTTCCATGGTAAAAATTGTCCGGGAAATTGTGCATCCTGCCACGATGCCTCCCTCCAGCTGCTGCCATGCTGTACTGAACTCTGCTGTAGTAAAGCACATCTGAATATCCTGAAAATATTTCCTGGCTTGATTTTTTTTTCTTTTTTAATTTTGCCTGGAACTTAAGAGAAATCAAAAGCTTCCCACAAAAGGCTACATGGCACCAAGCCAAAAGCTTTAGCAAGAACTAAAAACACTATATGAGGATCATTTTTCTCCTTCTTGGCCGACTGAATTTGGTTCCAAATCATATTGGTGAGCTCCAAGCACCCAGAAAAACCTGTTATACCTGCTTTTTGCTCCACTGAGTCAATAAACCTATTCCTTTTGAGGCAAGGTGATGACCTCTGTGCCTAGAAGAAAATTGCCTCTTCCACATTAAGCAGATAAATTGGCCATAAACCGACCTATGTTAACAGAATTTTCATTTTGGGGAATCCTGCTCTATCCCATTATCGGGGGGGGGGGGCTCTGCTTCTTCCATGCTGATCTTACATCTTTCCACAGAAAATTGTTATAATTCTGGCATACGTTTATTGTATATAGCCAGTATGGCACTATAATAGGCCCTGAGGCTGATAAAGCTCTACATTATACCTTGCCACACTTTGAATTTCTTTGTACTGGGGGGTATTTTCCATTTCATTATAGATTTTTCAAACTTGGGGAAGATCTGTGGGTATCACACGTTTTCTGTGCCTTGCCAAATGTGTATGCACCTTTTATAAGTACCCCTAAAGCTCAAGCTCTGATACCTTAATGTTTCTGTTCTTATGTTTGCTGAAGAGCGACTTATCAAATCTAAACTGATCTTTGTTATTGTGTTCACTTTTCTGTCATCCTCAGTGCTGCTAAATAAAACTTCAAGCTTGCTTGCAGGTTGTTAATGGCCCCCTCCTCCTCACTCCATAAAGCTTGTCTCTACTGGTTGCTGTGTCTCTTCCTTGATGAGTTAATCGAACTCCTGTTGATCTCCAATCTCCTATACCTTCTTGGTTTAATAGCTGCTACTTCCCTTTCCTCATACACTCCACACTATTCTGTCCCATAATTGTGAATGATTGTCACCTGCTACTTTAAGCCTGTGGTGTACTTTTAAAAGGCCCGAGTCTATTGTTTCCAACCAGAAGAGTTTTCTCGAAGACAAAAGCTGCTTGTTCTGCCACTTTGTTTTTATTTATTTATTCTTTCCATCACACTGAAAGAGTCTGCCATGCTGAGGTTGTATGTGTGGCTTATTAGAAGGAATGGAGGGAGGAAGGGAGAGACATACACAGTGAGGAGGGCTACAGGATTGATTTGTGGGTGGGGGTTTAACAGTGATTGTTTTAGAATTTGCTGCTCTGTCAGGTCTCTGCAAATCGATATCAAATCAATATCAAACCCCCTACATATTAACCCATATGTCAAGAATGCATGGTTGCCTGTTTGTTGTGTGTGCGTGTGTGTGCGTGTGTGTGCGTGTGTGTGTGTGTGTGTGTGCGTGTGTGTCTCATGTGAGCAAGCAGATGGTAAGAAAATGAACGGTTTAATGTCCCTGGCTTAATTTTCTCTCTTTTTCATTCTGTCTATCTTTCTCTCTCTCTCTCCTTGGTTTTCTTTGTCTATTGCTGTCTTTCTCTTCTTGTCTCTCTTGGTCTATGTGCATTAACTGTCTCTCCCTCTCTCTGTGCAAATGCACACAAGTGCACACGTGTACACATATCACATACACCAACACTATGACAACAGACCGGTAACCGTCAGTAGCTGCTCCTGTTTACGTTGGAGACGAATGAGGCAGATCATTGCTCATCTTGCCTCCGATGCACAGACAGGTGGTGTTGTATGTGTGTCTTTATATTTTATATATATATATATATATATATATATATATATATGCCTGTGGATCTGATTCTGTGTCTGTGCTCATCTAGCCTAAATAGTTTCCCCAAAATCCAGACAGCTGGTGAGTGTGTGTGTGCGTGTGTGTGTGTACGCACACATACACACATGTGCGTGTTTGTGTGTTTGTACATCTCAGAAATCTAATGACAGGTGGCACTGGCTCATCCTTGGAATTTGTTTGTTCTCTGTCTGTCTCCCGCCTTCCTTCCCTTCGCCTTGCTGTCTTCCATTCTTCCATCCATTCCTCTCTCTCTGTCCCCCTTCACTCTTTTATGTATATCCCTCTCTGTGTTCCTCCTTCCTTCCCTCTTCCTCCTCTGCAGTCACACCCTCTGATGAGGTCTTATGCATTTTTGAAATCAAAGTGGGGGACGCCACTTGTTTCAACTTGAATTTGTAGATGGTTTTTAACAGGTTTTGTCATTCCTGACAAAGATGCGTTTAGTTATCGACCACTCCATCAAGTGAGATAACATATTTCAAGTAAAATAAAAAGCACACATACTAACAAACTTTGAAAGGGTACCTCTGACCTTCCTACAGTTAACTATGGGTTGACAGTTGATAAGATAGAACGGATGTGTCCTTATGGTATATTCTGAGCCATTATTGATTACTCAAGCATTTTACACTGATCTTTGTTTTGTGAATTATCATAGGTGTCATCCATGCTAGCAATGACCACTGCATCCTTCAAAGATGACTCCCATTCAGTCACTATGTGTTCAGCAAGCTGCTCTACGCTGATTTTGAAGGTGGAAAAGCAGAATAGGGATGCCAAATTGAAATGATAAAGCCATCCATCCATCCATTATCTGAACCCCTTATCCTGCTCTCAGGGATGCTGGAGCCTATTCCAGCAGTCATTGGGTAGCAGGCGGGGAGACACCCTGGACAGGCCACCAAGCCATCTCACACACACACACACACACACACACACACACACACATATTCATACCTAGGGACAATTTAGTATGGCCAATTCACCTGACTTGCATATCTTTGGACTGTGGGGGGAAACCAGAGCCCCCGGAGGAAGCCCACGCAGACATGAGGAGAACATGCAAACTCCACACAGAGGACGACCCGGGATGACCCACCAAGGTTGGACTACCCCGGGGCTCGAAACCCAGGACCTTCTTGCTGAGAGGTGACTGTGCTAACTACTGTGCCACTGCGCCACCCTCAAATGATAAATCTTATATCAAAATTAGGCTTTAAAGTCTCTAGATCTCCATAAAATGTCACTAAAGAAACTGGATTTTTGATGCAACAGTAAAATTTCTCCTTTTCTCCTTTCATTCATTTATTCATTTCAAATTTTAAAGGTTAACGTTCATCTAAAATTTGGATGGAATAATGGTGCATGATGAATGGGGCGCATTGCCAATCTGGTCAGCTCAAAAACTCATTGTAGTCTGACAGTCAAACATAGATAAAAAATATACATGGAATGAATGGATGCAGGCTTAGTGAACCCAGGCATATTTGGATTTTTTCCAGAAAAATTATGCGGTTTACTCTGACATTCTGCCTTTGTGCGCACAAGGGCACACGGAAACACAAGTGGCCTCCTAATCCCCTAACATGCAGGTGCCAAATTGACATTAACCAGACGGGGTTATCAGACTCACGCTGGACCACTTAACGACCTTTTGAGGTCATCGTCACTGTTGATCACAGGAAGATTTAATCATCTCCATTCAAGACAGAAACTCTAACCTCACCATATGATGGAGACGGGAACTTGAATTGACCAATTCAAGCCTCTCTCTCTCTCTCTCTCTCTCTCTCTCTTTCACACTCACTCACTCACTCACTCACACACACACACACACACACACACACACACACACACACACACACACACACACACACACACACACACCTGTCATCCAATCCAAAGTAATACCTGATAGCTGTGTCATTAGGTTACGTTTTCAGACTGATTCAATATAAGGCTGTGCTCTGTACAACCCACCGTGGGAAAAATCCTCTCATACTGGCACGGTGCTGACGTCACAACTAGAATGTATATACCAAGGAGAGGCCTGCCAACCCAAAAAAAACAAAATAAAATAAAATAAAAAAAGAGAGAGGCCTGAAAACCAATAAGAATCCATAATACTGGGTGTTATGCTGGGTATATTGAGATGCTGGGTATATTGGGAGGAAGAACAAGAAAACACTGTTACGCAATGTACCAATAGGATGAGAGACTTTTTTTCTGTTTCATAATTTTGATTTTTATTTAAGCGTCCTGGACCTTTCATGATGCCCAGCCCACATAGGCTTATAAGAAGCTATGCACTTGGTACTGTGTAAGTACAACTATTGCATAACAGGAGTTACTCCATAAATAGTAGTAGTAGTGGTAGTAGTAAATGAATTACTCCATAAATAGATTCAAGAAGCTCGCACAAAATCAGTCAGAATCACATACATAATCACTAGCAAAAGCAGAGTCAAACAAATAAGAATCATAAGCAAAATCAGCACCACACAGAGAATCAAAACAGCACAGATAAGATCAGAGTATACTCAGTCTACACCGTTCTTTAATCTTGATTGGGGATAATAAGACGCCCTGTCATCTCATCCATGCTTCAAAAACTGCATGTGGTGTTCAGAAAATCATGAATTAAATTATGGGTCATGATGAATTAAAATAGATTATCTCTACTGGAAGAATATGGTACGCCTACATTAGTTTGGATCCTAAAATCAGCGGAAAAAAATATACATTGACATGAATGGGAACAACTTTGAAATAAGAATGTTTGCTCAATTCATATCTTAAAGCACAATTTAAAATTCAACTATGTACCATAAAATATATACATATACATACATACATACATACATACACACATGCATACAAAATACCAAACTTGAGTTGGCGGGCAATGACGGCTGGTGGTGCTATTGGGTGGGTGGGCTAACAAATATAGTATACCCATCTACAGTTCACACTGCAGCAACAGCAACATAACATCTGAGATACCAAGTTAGAACAATGACACTATATACCTTGTTATAGCAAATGCTCTACAACAACACTATAGAGAAGTTTAAGAATGGCCTGATACCAAAAGTCTCTCTCTCTCTCTCTCTCTCTCTCTCTCTCTCTCTCTCTCTCTCTCTCACACACACACACACACACACACACACACACACACACACACACACACACACACACACACACACCATTTGACTATTTTTTTCTGTACACATTAGCACATGCCATTTTTAACAAGAACAAAATAAGCAAGAATGACGGAATGATATGCTACATGACAGACCAAAATGCAGAATCATGTAGCCTACAATGTCAGAAAAGGGCTCACCTAAGGATGCACAACAAAACGTGTCCCAACTAAAACAACTGCCAATAAATACTGCAACTGTTTTTATCACAACTGTTTTGCAACACATTGTGTCAAACATGTCCCGAATAAAACCATTTGGTAAGCACAGCAAAAATAACGGTCATTATAGAAGAGAGACAGGCAATATACAGGAAAGCTAAACGTGTCTGATGGTGTTTTAAGAGGTCTGTAGGCTTGGGCCTACCTTATCTGAAGTCGACGACCTTTCTGGGATGCAAACAGGTTAATCACCATGTCATTGAAGTCCGGTGATTTTTGGATGAAGTCCCGCTCAATAGACATCATAGCCAGGGCGTTCAGTCTATCCTGTCCCATAACACTTAGGAGGAATGATTTGATCCTCTTAAGTGTACTGAAACACCTCTCTGACTCTGCTGATGTCATGGGGCTTGTGGTGGCTATTTGTGTTCATTTCAGTGTTTCAGAAAAAGTGCTCTGAAGATTGTTCTCAGATTGTTCCCTGAGCACAATCACACACGGGCTTACACATGCCACATCGGTTGTCTCATCAGCTTGCATAGCCACAAATGGTGCCTGCGATATTTCATCAGCCAGTTTTTGTCCATAAACAGCTAACATACAATCAAGCAACTCATTTTGGTTCGTCTTAGACCTGCTAACTGGCTATCCAAAAAAAAAAAAAAAAAAAAAGAGAGAGAGAGAGAGAGAGAGAGAGAGAGAGAGAGAGAGAGAGAGAGAGAACTGGTCAACGAGGTCCAGAAACACGCCCCGCTGGAGTGAAGTCGGAGATTCGCCGGACCCCGCAGAGCTAGCTCACGTGCCCCACATAATTCAATACAGTCCACAATCCGTGATAATGAAAGCCTGTTTTTCTTTACCAGCTCGTTGTGTCTCTGTATAGAACTGCGGTGGCCCTCATCAAGTTGACAGGCGATGTTAGCTTTACCCAGCACTGATAGCGTTACGCTATTTCCAATATGACTTGTGCTGCATTCATGTTTCCTAGTTTTGTCGGATAAATGTTTCAAATCCACAGGCCGTGTCTCCCCCAAAAAGCAGCGAGCATGGGAAACAGAAAAGTGAATTCTTAGCTACACTTGCCGTTAGCCAGTCCTTTCGTTGAAACCAAGTAACACAAAACTTACGATTTTGTCGTTTGTCCTTTTGTGTTATTTGAACATCGTTTGGACGATGTGTCCCCAGTCTCTTCACTTCCAATTTTTCCTCCACAGACACTGAAGAAAATGGACGAGAACCTAAATAATCCACCTCGTTCATGATAACGCCACCGGACACCATCGCCACGGTCGCTCAGTTTTCTCCCTTTCCGCTCTCACACAAGCAGCACGTCACTGTAGGTACTGTCTGTGCTGTCATTGGTCAAAAGTCAGCAGCCTGTGGGCTGACTGAATTTAGCCCAAATGATCTGCAAATCAAGGGGGCGTGCCAACACACCTGTCACTCACATAACACAAAGATGAAGATTTTGTGTTTTTCTTGTGACTATTTAGTGCTGTTGCTGCTCTAAGGTTCCACCAAAATTTAAAATAATCTGTTCTAAGGTTTTTTTAACAATAATTTTCTCATCTTTATTTTAAAAGATAGGGAGGGCTTAGCCCTGTTAGCCAATTTGTACCAGCCGTCCCTGCAGGTGTGTGTGTGTGTGTGTGTGTGTGTGTGTGTGTGTGTTTAAATGTATGCTTGGTAGAGAAAGAGGTGTAGAGTATATTTCCATATGAAAGCATGTATATATGCAGTCTAGAAAGAGGTTCATTTTACTATCAGTCTCCGTTTCCCTGTTGCTCCCATTAAATATTCACAATTACAATGACATCTCATCAACTATTTAGTGTATTCGCACTTGCCTCCGTGTGCTGTGATATTAATTAGAAGCACAATGAGGAGAAGAACATGGGATTGCATTGTTAATTAATATTTATGATGTAGCCCTTGTCATCAACTGCTGCCAAACAGAACAATATAAAACATGTGATGTAAAAAAAATGCTGGAAAGGGATAAGGTACAAGTAAGAACAAAAACTGTTAAATTGTCTCTATCTATCTATCTATCTATCTATCTATCTATATATATATATGTACACTACCGTTCAAAAGTTTGGGATCACCCAAACAATTTTGTGTTTTCCATGAAAAGTCACACTTATTCACCACCATATGTTGTGAAATGAATAGAAAATAGAGTCAAGACATTGACAAGGTTAGAAATAATGATTTGTATTTGAAATAAGATTTTTTTTACATCAAACTTTGCTTTCGTCAAAGAATCCTCCATTTGCAGCAATTACAGCATTGCAGACCTTTGGCATTCTAGCTGTTAATTTGTTGAGGTAATCTGGAGAAATTGCACCCCACGCTTCCAGAAGCAGCTCCCACAAGTTGGATTGGTTGGATGGGCACTTCTTGCGTACCATACGGTCAAGCTGCTCCCACAACAGCTCAATGGGGTTCAGATCTGGTGACTGCGCTGGCCACTCCATTACCGATAGAATACCAGCTGCCTGCTTCTGCTCTAAATAGTTCTTGCACAATTTGGAGGTGTGTTTAGGGTCATTGTCCTGTTGTAGGATGAAATTGGCTCCAATCAAGCGCTGTCCACTGGGTATGGCATGGCATTGCAAAATGGAGTGATAGCCTTCCTTATTCAGAATCCCTTTTACCCTGTACAAATCTCCCACCTTACCAGCACCAAAGCAACCCCAGACCATCACATTACCTCCACCATGCTTAACAGATGGCGTCAGGCATTCTTCCAGCATCTTTTTATTTGTTCTGCGTCTCACAAACGTTCTTCTTTGTGATCCAAACACCTCAAACTTGGATTCATCCGTCCACAACACTTTTTTCCAGTCTTCCTCTGTCCAATGTCTGTGTTCTTTTGCCCATCTTAATCTTTTTCTTTTATTGGTCAGTCTCAGATATGGCTTTTTCTTTGCCACTCTGCCCTGAAGCCCAGAATCCCGCAGCCGCCTCTTCACTGTAGATGTTGACACTGGTGTTTTGCGGGTACTATTTAATGAAGATGCCAGTTGGGGACCTGTGAGGCGTCTGTTTCTCAAACTAGAGACTCTGATGTACTTATCTTCTTGCTCAGTTGTGCAACGCGGCCTCCCACTTCTTTTTCTACTCTGGTTAGAGCCTGTTTGTGCTGTCCTCTGAAGGGAGTAGTACACACCGGTGTAGGAAATCTTCAATTTCTTAGCAATTTCTCACATGGAATAGCCTTCATTTCTAAGAACAAGAATAGACTGTCGAGTTTCAGATGAAAGTTCTCTTTTTCTGGCCATTTTGAGCGTTTAATTGACCCCACAAATGTGATGCTCCAGAAACTCAATCTGCTCAAAGGAAGGTCAGTTTTGTAGCTTCTGTAACGAGCTAAACTGTTGTCAGATGTGTGAACATGATTGCACAAGGGTTTTCTAATCATCAATTAGCCTTCTGAGCCAATGAGCAAACACATTGTACCATTAGAACACTGGAGTGATAGTTGCTTGAAATTGGCCTCTATACACCTATGTAGATATTGCACCAAAAACCAGACATTTGCAGCTAGAATAGTCATTTACCACATTAGCAATGTATAGAGTGTATTTCTTTAAAGTTAAGACTAGTTTAAAGTTATCTTCATTGAAAAGTACAGTGCTTTTCCTTCAAAAATATGGACATTTCAATGTGATCCCAAACTTTTGAACGGTAGTGTATATAAAAAAACAGGTGACAACTGTGAGTTAGCTCACTCGCAGCGTTAGCCTAAAGGTCCTTGCACATCCAGCGTGATGTGAATAAACGGCACGAAAAAGTCAAAAAACGCTATGCGATTTTTACGCACCAAACCTGTGCACACCAAGGGCGAAACGTTTTTTTCTTCTTCACTTTTTCGTGTTCTATTTTGTGCCACGATAATAAATCAATAAAAAAAATTGTGCCACGATAATAAATCGATAAAAAATAATAATAATAATAATGATAACAAAAAAACAGCTGCATTGGTCCTTCTTTTACTGACTCAAAGAAAAAGAAAGTTTTGGGTGCATCCTATTTTGGAGAGGAGAGCGGAACACGGAGAGTTTCACCGGCTCATCCAGGAGCTGAAACTGTACCATGGTCGCTTCAGGACTTACTTCAGGATGTCTGTGGCACAGTTTGAGGCACTGTTGGCAATACTAGGTCCTCACATCTGTAGGCAGAGCCAATTTCCGTGCCGGTAGACCCACAGCAGCATCTGGCAATGTGTCTGAGGTACTGTTTATCTATGGGTATCCTACAATTGTCTAGGCTACTTTAACTGAATTATCTGTATATATTGTCTTTCAGACCGCTGTCTTTATAATTGACATTACGTTTTTCAAACAAGACGTTGTTCTCCGAGACAAGTACGATAAGGCGTTCTGCCACTGTTGTTTTCAATGACCTCACGACGTCAGACTCTCCTTGGGCCCATGACGTTGACGTACAATGAGCAATACCATTGGTGAAACTGATTTTGTCGCTGGCAAGTAAGCAAAAATCAAAACCGTTTCGATTACATTTCTTTCACTTTACATTTCTTTCGCATTTGATGTGCACATCGTCATTCATCAGAGTTCATTTTATTATTTGTGAATTAATCGCGCGAATTAATCATGCTCGGTGTGTTAGTAGCTGCTAGCCGGTAAGGCGAAATACCAAATAAATACATAGGCTAAGGCAAGAACATTAGGCTAATGGATAGATTTGTCTTTAAACGTCCTTGGACGGAAGAGGAGCCGGGCCCGAGCACAACAAGCGAGAGAGAAGAGGACGAGCAGCTGCAGCAGGAGCCTGCTTCTTCCACCTGCCACCTTGAAGATAAACAAGATGGGCAAGGAGAAGAGGAGATGAGAAAGTAGAGGAGAAAGAAGATCAGCAAGAGGAAGGGGAGATGGAGAGGGAGTTGCACCACCAGGCACTGCCAGCGACCGAGGTCAATAGCCATGCTAATCCAAGTGCTAGTAGAGCTAAGATGAGTGACATTAGCCAATGACCTCGGGATGGACCCCGGTGCCCAATCAGGGAAAATTACTCTTCACGGCTAATGGGTAGCCAGCAAAGATATTTTAATGCTTTCTGGTTTGACATATACAGCTGGATGTAATATTCGATCGAGAAAGACTCAGCGTTCTGCTTTGCCTGTCAACATTTTTTGGGTGGTGGTGGGCAACGGTTTCCCTTCCGAGCCAGCCTTTACTCATGATGGATATAAAAATTGGAAAAACGCAACAACAGCTTTTAAAAAGCACAATGGGAGTTTGGCACACAGGTTTGCCATGGAGACATGGGCTGAGTTTAAACTGGCAACAAAAGATGACTCGAGATTGGAAAACATGATTGACGCTGGTCATTCAAGAACAGTGAAAGAAAACCGTGAGTACATGAGAACTGCTGTGATGTCCCTACATTATACTGCATGTCAAGGCATTGCTCAGCAAGGTCATCGGGAGGATGAGGGGTCTGAAAATAAGGGGAACTTTGTAGAGCTGCTAAACTTAATTGGCGAATTTGACCAGACGGTGGCAAACAAAATGATTGACAACCCAAAAAATGCCAAATACACGCACAAAGACATCCAAAACGAATAATGGCTGATATGGTGATCAGAGAAATAAGTGATGAAATCAGGGAGGCTGAACATTTCGCCCTACTGGTTGACAAAAGCAAAGATATCATGAAACTGAGCAAGTTTCCATTGTTGTGCGGTATTTAAAAGAAGAAGAAGTGCGTGAGAAATTCCTGCACTTTACGCACGCCGATGGCCTGGATGCCGACTCACTTCTGAAAAGCATAAAACACACCCTCGGCCAGTGCAACATTGACCAAAACGTGTGTGGGACAGTGTTATGATGGGGCTGCTGCCATGTCGAGATGCAAGAATGGAGTACAGCAGAAATTTAAACAGGAGGTGCCAGGTGCATTGTGCATCCAGTGCCATGCGCACAGACTAAACCTAGTGTTGGTTGATGTGGTCAGCAACGTTGAGGCAGCAGCAGAATTTTTTCACAGTGTACAAATGTTGTACAACTTTTCTCCAACTCAGTCGCTCATGACATATTTATCAAGAAACAGAGAAATGGAAACTGCACAGCCAGTCGAACTTAAGCACCTATCCGACACACCCTGGGCCTGTCAGTACTTAGCATTGGTGGCTATCCGTAATTCACTACCTACAGTTAGAGCAACACTCGTGGATGTCATGTCTCAGTTCAATGCACGGAGGAAAACTGAGGCCACAGCCGTGAGTGGACTTATTGATGAATAGTTTGTCTTACTTCTCATGCTTTTCGAGGATCTGTTCCACATCACAAAGTTTATGTCTGACCAGCTCCAATCTCCCAGCCTTGAGCTTGCCACAACAATGGATTTAGCGGACTCTGTGACAGCAACACTGTCAGACAAATGGACAGAGGAGTCATGGAGGGAAATCCGGGAACGAGCAACAGACCTGTGTGTCACAGCCGGAGTACAGTGTGGGACCCCCCCCCCCCCCGGAGAGGAGACAGGCACAGTGCCCTCGACGGCTACAGGAGTTTGTTGTCAAGGCCCCCATCGAGCGCACACCTGTTGCTGAAATGCCCCCAGATGTGCTGCGCGCACATTATTTCTACCCGGTGATTGACAAACGTGTGGCTGAAATGAAATGACGTTTCGCAACCGAGGCTGGAGGTGTGCTGACCGGAGTCTCAGCACTCAGCCCCAAACATGCGTCTTGAGGTCAGTTTGACCCAAGTTACAGCAAATATTGAACCAGTTATAACATAACAAGAGACAAAGTATACAGAGGAAGACATTGGCAAAGAAGAAGTGGGATAGTCAGAATGATGAAGAAAGTATACAGGAGTACAAGGAGATGCAGGGCAAAGCAATGAGAGAGGTGGCAAAGGAAAATGCGTATGGTGAGTTGTATGAGAGGTTAGACACTAATGAAGGAGAAAAGGACTTGTTCCGATTAGCTAGACAGAGGAACCAAGCTGGGAAGGATGTACAGCAGGTTAGGGCGATCAAGGATAGAGATGGAAATGTGCTACAAGCGAGGAGAGTGTGCTGAGAAGATGGAAGGAGTACTTTGAGGGGCTAATGAATGAAGAAAATGAGAGACAGAGAAGGTTGGATGATGTGGGGATAGTGAATCAGGAAGTGCAGTGGATTAGCAAGGAGGAAGTGAGGGTGGCTATGAAGAGGATGAAGAACGGAAAGGCAGTTGGTCCTGATGACATGCCTATGGAGGCATGGAGATGTTAAGGAGAGATGGCAGTGGAGTTTTTAACTAGATTGTTTAACACAATCTTGCAAAGTAAGAGGATGCCTGAGGAGTGGAGAAGAAGCATACTGGTACTGATTTGCAAGAACAAGGGCAAAGTGCAGAACTGTAGCAACTACAGAGGTATAAAGTTGATGAGCCACGGCATGAAGATATGGGAAAATCAAAAATCTTTGTATAGCCCAATATCACAAATTACAAATTTGCCTCAGTGGGCTTAACAGCAACACAACATCCTGTTCTTAGACCCTCTCATCGGATAAGGAACAACTCCCTAAAAAAAACCTTTAACAGGGAGAAAAAATAGGAAGAAACCTCAGGGAGAGCAACAGGAAGGATCTCCCTCCCAAGATGGACAGCGTGCAATGGATGTTGTGTTCACACAATTTACGTAATACAACATTGAAAAGGATAACAGAATTATAATGGACATAAAATTTATGAAGAACATGATGCACAGGATGCCAAGCAGTGTCCACATGCCAACGGAGCAGTCCAGGACCCAGGCCACGCGACCAGCATCATCATGTAATAAAAGAAAAACTTATGTGAGGAGTGGAGGGCAGGCAGCATCCAAATGATGACCACCATCACCAGTAGAGTAATAGAAGCTAGGTTAAGAGGAGAGGTGACGGTCAGCAAGCAGCAGTATGGTTTCATGCCATGAAAGAGCACCACAGATGTGATGTTTGCTTTGAGAATGTTGATTGAGAATTATAGAGAAGGCCAGAAGGAGTTACACTGTGTCTTTGTGGATATAGAGAAAGCATATGACAGCGTGCCAAAAGAGGAGGTGTGGTATTGTATGAAGAAGTCGGGAGTTGCAGAGAAGTACTTGGAGTGGTGCAGGCCATGTATGAGGGAAGTGTGACAGTGGTGAGGTGTGCGGTTGGAATGACGGATGGGTTCAAGCTGGAGGTGGGATTACTTCAATGATCGGCTCTGAGCCCTTTCTTGTTTGCAATGGTGATGGATAGGTTGACGGACGAGATCAGGCAGGAGTGTCCGTGGACTATGATGTTTGCGGATGACATTGTGATCTGTAGTGAGAGTAGGGTGCAGGTTGAGAAGAGCCTGGTGGAGGTATGCACTGGAGAGAAGAGAACTGAAAGTCCGTAGGAGCAAGACGGAATACCTATGTGTGAATGAGAGGGAGGACAGTGGAATGGTGAGGATGCAAGGAGTAGATGTGATGAAGGCATACGAGTTTAAATACTTGGGGTCAACTGTCCAAAGTAACGAGCATGGAAGAGAGGTGAAGAAGAGAGCACAGACAGGGTGAAGCAGGTAGAGAAGAGTGTCAGGAGTGATTTGTGACAGAAGGGTACCAGCAAGAGTTAAAGGGAAGGTTTACAAGATGGTTGTGAGACCAGCTATGTTATATGGTTTGGAGACAGTGACACCAACGAAAAGACAGGAGGCAGAGCTGGAGGTGGCAGCATTGAAGATGCTAAGATTTTCATTGGGAGTGATGAAGGACAGGATTAGGAATGATTATGTTAGAGGGACCGCTCAGGTTGGACGGTTAAGAGACAAAGCAAGAGAGGCAAGATTGAGGTGGCTTGGACATGTGTGGAGGAGAGATGCTGGGTATATTGGTAGAAGGATGCTAAATATGGCGCTGCCTGGTCAGAGGAAATGAGGAAGGCCAAAGAGGAGGTTTATGGATGTGGTGACGGAGGACATGCAGGTGGCTGGTGTGACAGAGGAAAATGTAGAGGACAGGAAGAAATGGAAATGGATGATCCACTGTGGCGACCCCTAACAGGAGCAGCCGAAAGTATAGTAGTAGTAGTAGTAGTAGTGTGACTATCAAAAATCGTGACCTGTACGTGAACGCTTTTTGTGCATTCAGAATAATGTTAATTTCGAATTTAGCCCTGGGATTTGTGGTACGAAAACAAAAAGCTATTGTGATTGCCAGATTTCACTAGATTTGCCAAAACTGAACAATTTAAGAATAACCATAACTGATACAAACAGCTTCTGAGCATCATATGTAGGATACACAAAGAGAGCATGCACCAGTTCTGTAAATACGTGAATCCATTACTTTCCACATACATCCTAATAGAGTCAAATTAAAAACTTTTATATGCAAACATATTCATATACGTATGTTATTTAATCACTGAGAAATCACCTTTATAAATAGATAATGAGACATTAAACATATATGATGAAGAAATGAGGGGAACATAGTTTTCACTACCAAACACTGATAATGCACATATGTATATATACACACACACACACACACACACACACACACAATAATTCAAGAGAAGATAAGTTGATGCCATGGTAATAAAACATTAAGTAAAAAAAAGCATGAAAAGTGAGACAGATGAGAAGTGTAGAGAGAAGTGTTATTTGATGATAACAAAAAAATCAGAAAAAAAATCTGATCCCACTTTAACATTGGCGGTTGGTTAGTTATTAAAGTTACGTTAGCAAAACCATCCATTATGAATATGGCATAAGTCGTGGCTGTCACCATTAATTGTTTAGCTATTTCATTAAACAGTGAGCTGAATTGGTTATGTGGATCACAAGGCATGGTGTGAATCGCATCGGGGGAGGAAGACAGTGATGCATTTACATTCATATCTACTGTATACTTAAATGCATTCATGTGCCACTGTAAGCTCACACAGTCACACAGACATACACACAAGCACAAATGTATTGTTGTTTAATGCAGTGAGAGAAAATGTCACTGTAAAGCATTTAACCGTCACTGTAAAGCATTTAACCGTCAGTTAACTGTTGATTTTTTTTTTTCTTCATTGAACATGTGAGGAACATGTTGGGCAACATAGTGAACCGCAGACCAGCACAGAAAAGACGTCTTTGACATGTTGACACTGCTGACAGCAACAGCAGACAGTTTAGCACCCATGAGGATATTGGCTTAGTAAACATACAAAAAACTATGTTTTATTTTATTTTCCTTCTTTAAGACAACATTTGAAAAATAAATGACCTAAGACATTAGAATACATGTGAGTTTCTTACACTCATTCCCGGGAGGGGTTAAACAGCAGGCTTTCCAATTCAAACAAATGTACCATATTACAACAGCCATGCGGACAATTACTCAAACAGCAGGTTAAACCAAATTAAAATGCATGTGCTACCCTTTTTTTTTTAACTGTGTTCTGTAAGGTGTCCTTGAGTGCTCTGAAAGGCTCCCACAAATAAAAAGTATTATTATGAGGGCAAAAACATGGAAATTTTTGACAGGCACAATTAAGACTATTTTAAACCACCATCTAGTAGTCTGTCAGGGATTGTTACAAACACATCAGTGTGCCTTCACACTGCAGTAGTACACACAAAATCTGCAATATGCTATGCGACAAGTATATTCAGCTGTGAAAGTCCTTGCATGGTGATTAGCACAGCATTATACATGCAAACCATACCTATGATAAATGCACACATTTATTCTGAAATGGCAATCAAAACTCTTACAGCTGCAATGACAAAAAGGTAAAAAGTACATCTTACATTATGGTTAACTATGGTTAAAGATCACCTGGGAACCAAACAAATCTGCGAGCTCAAGTTTTACATTTTTCTCTGGCATACATGTCTGGCCACCCTCCCTTTCAGACAAATTAACAGCTGACCTGGTCCAGGTCGGGCCAGTCGCAATTGCAATTTCATCTAATCTAATCTCACCTCATCATTGTTAGCTTCAAATAAGACAACTGTACTTATTTAACCGAGTTTTATTTGCATTCTCAACAGCAAGTGGCTACAGCCTACCCAACATTTCAACAAGAAGCTTTTTACTAGCTGCGCACCTCCCTCCTAACAGCAGGGTTACCGTACAGACTGCAGTAGAAGTGGCTAACAAAACAGGCTACCGTATTAACTGTATTATAGGTACCAACAAAAGTTAACTTAACAAACTTAACAATCTCCCCTTTTTAAAAAAAACAAAAACAAAAACTGCAAGGATAATATTTCAGGAAAACAAAACCAATGCTCAATTATCAACAGTCAGACTCAGTCATCTAGCTTCCATTGTCCATTATTCAGTGCCTTAAGCAATACCAGGGAAGAGGCTCCCTTTTTGGTCAGACAGTCTGCCAGCTGTTCCTTTGTAGCTGACCACAGAATACGATGAATCCTTTTGTTCTGGATAAGTTCTTTGATGCCACTTATTTCAAGTCTCAGTTGTTTCTCAGTCACTGACTTGGTGGACTTGATGGCATCCACAAGGGAGTAGTTGTCTGTTACACACATCACAGGTAGGGTGTGCTGTTGGACCTTTCCTGTGGTAAGTTCAGAGTAGAGGGAGGACAGAAATATGGCATTATCAATACCATCAGCAAGGGCAAGTGTCTCTCCTGCCAGCGTGCTCCGAACCACTCTTCTGATCCTTTTTGATTGCCAGCAGATTGGCGAGAATCTTCCTTCCTCGCCCATCAGCACGATGAGATGTCCTCCTTGTGTTCCCCCATCTGGGAGGTTTCCCATGGAAGCATCACTGAAAACAACAAACTTCAAAGAGTCCTCATTTCCTAAGTTCTGAAACTTTAGGGTGACACGTTCTGATTTCAGTTTTCTTACTACCTCATTTGCTTCATGCATGGTCTGTACAGTAGCATGTTTTAGATTGGCTGCAAGGGCGCATGTATCAAACATGATATCTGGCCTACTCTGTCTAGCCACCCATAGGAGTTGTCCTATCTTTGACTTTAGTTTGTCAGTCTCACACTCTGTGAGAAGAGCATCGCGCTGCAACGCTCTTGATGAGTCTATGAGAATGGGCTGAAGATTCTTTATGTAGATCTCTTGTTGCATGTGCACTTCTCCATCTACTGTGGCTAGTTCCATCCCCACATAGCGAAAGTTGTCCTGTTCTTCACGTCCCACTTGGAAAACTGTTTTGAGATGGGGAATGATTGTGGTGGCAAATTTGTGAGAGCCACCCCAGATAAAATCATCCACATGACAGGCAAGGACACCAGTCACATTACAATCTTCATCAACCCAGTAGAAAACAGCAGGATCAACTTGTGACATTGTGGCCCCTGTTTTCAGCATTGTTGCTTTGACTCTGTTGTACCAGTAGAGTGATGCATCAGCGAGTCCATAGACACATTTTTTGAGCTTCCACAATGTTCCCTCACTTTTAGCCTCAGGAGGTGGGCGAACATGGATGTCCCGAGACAGCTCCATTCCCTGAAGAAAAGCTGACTTGATGTCCATAGAGTTTAATGTCCACCTTTTCTGACATAGAGCTGACATGAGTAGTCTGAGGGACTCTGATGAGCATGTAGGTGAGTCCTTCTGTAGATCTTTAGTGTTGAATTCTTCAAAACCCCTAGCCACAAGACGCGCTTTGGGTATTATACCATCAGGGGTTTCTTTCAGTGTACATACCCATCCAGTGGACACATGCCTTTGACCCATATCTTTTACCTCCTCAAACACCCCATTATTTTTCCAGCTACTGATTTCATCTAGTTTAGCCTTATCAAATGAAACACCATCTGTGACTAATACATCATTTTCCTGCATATCAGAGCATAGTTCTACACTATCCAGCGGATTAACCTGAAGATTGTCTACCTTAGTAAGATCAGCTGACCCCATAGTACCAGCGATGTCAGATGGTTCGAAGTACTGTAGGTTGTACCAGTTTCTGTTATTTCCTGTAGCCTTTCCTGCTCGTCCCATCACTTTAGCTCTGTGAGATGCAGCTGTTACATTATCCACAAAGCTGATTGTTTGACCTGTTTTCAGCCCTAGGGAGGCTCCTACCCTTATGCCTGTCTGTTGATTATCCTTATGATTGTTACCTTCAGTGACATCTGTATCATTATCTGTAACACCCCCAGCCTCACCGTCATTGTTCATATCAACATACACTCACTGGCCACTTATTAGGTACACCTTGCTAGTACCGGGTTGGACCCCCTTTTGCCTTCAGAACTGCCTTAATCCTTCGTGGCATAGATTCAACGAGGTACTGGAAACATTCCTCAGAGAGTTTGGTCCATATTGACATGATAGCATCACGCAGTTGCTGCAGATTTGTCGGCTGCACATCCATGATGCGAATCTCCCGGTCCACCACATCCCAAAGGTGCTCTATTGGATTGAGATCTGGTGACTGTGGAGGCCATTTGAGTACAGTGAACTCATTGTCATGTTCAAGAAACCAGTCTGAGATGATTCGAGCTTTATGAAATGGCGCGTTATCCTGTTTGAAGTAGCCATCAGAAGATGGGAACACTGTGGTCATAAAGGGATGGACATGGTCAGCAACAATACTCAGGTAGGCTGTGGCGTTGACACGATGCTCAATTGGTACTAAGGGGCCTAAAGTGTGCCAAGAAAATATCCCCCACACCATTACACCACCACCACCAGCCTGAACCGTTGATACAAGGCAGGATGGATCCATGCTTTCATGTTGTTGACGCCAAATTCTGACCCTACCATCTGAATGTCGCAGCAGAAATCGAGACTCATCAGACCAGGCAACGTTTTTCCAATCTTCTATTGTCCAATTTTGGTGAGCCTGTGCGAATTGTAGCCTCAGTTTCCTGTTCTTAGCTGACAGGAGTGGCACCCGGTGTGGTCTTCTGCTGCTGTAGCCCATCTGCCTCAAGGTTCGACGTGTTGTGCGTTCAGAGACACTCTTCTGCATACCTCGGTTGTTATGAGTGGTTATTTGAGTTACTGTTGCCTTTCTGTCAGCTCGAACCAGTCTGGCCATTCTCCTCTGACCTCTGGTATCAACAAGGCATTTTCGCCCACAGAACTGCCACTCACTGGATATTTTCTCTTTTTCGGACCATTCTCTGTAAACCCTAGAGATGGTTGTGCGTGAAAATCCCAGTAGATCAGCAGTTTCTGAAATACTCAGACCAGCCCGTCTGGCACCAACAACCATGCCACGTTCAAAGTCACTTAAATCACCTTTCTCCCCCATTCTGATGCTCGGTTTGAACTGCAGCAGATCGTCTTGACCATGTCTACATGCCTAAATGCATTGAGTTGCTGCCATGTGATTGGCTGATTAGAAATTTGCATTAACGAGCAGTTGGACAGGTGTGCCTAATAAAGTGGCCGGTGAGTGTATATGTCACAGTCAGTACCAGGTATGTTCCCACTGTCATTGTTAACAACATCCACATCACTATCAGTAACAGGTACATTCATATTGCCCTCAGTAACGTTCTCCCCAGGGTGCTCTAGACCCCCACTAGCACTTACGTCACTCTTATCAGCCTTCTGCAGCCTAGAATGATGAACCCTGACATAGGTCCCACCATGGCGTACAAAGATCACCACCCCATCTTGTCCTATCACGACTCCAGGACCTTTCCACTCAACACAGTCTGTCCTTTTGTAGAACACCTTGTCCCCAGTTTCATACTTATCTGTTGGACGAAGTTGCTTTCGTAGAGCTCTTCTGATTCTCTCTGAGCACTATGCCTCTGTGAAAGCTTTCCTTGCTGCATGTAATGCTGTTATGTGCTGTCCCACCCATGCACTCATAGTAGTTCCCTCCAAAGCAGGTGGCTGATCCACTAACACAGAGGGAAGGTTCGGATTCTGTCCAAACACCAGCTGATGTGGGCTGAAGCCATGCACATTCTGCATTGTGTTCTTTGTCATGAGTGCCCAATCCAGTGCAGTTTTCCAGTCAACTCTGCTGTCAAGTTTTACCTTCAGCATTATCTCTGTGAGCGTTTGGTTATGGCGTTCCAGCAAGCCATTGCTCCATGGACTATAGCCAGCAGTCGTCTTTATCTTGATGTTGAAGTTCTCTGCCATGTCTCTTATTTCCTCATTATTGAACTCGCCGCCATTGTCACTGAAGAGACGCTCCGGTGGACCATGGACACTGATCCAGGAATGTACAAAGCATTTCACTATCACACTTGGTTTCTTTGAGGTCACAATGCCACCCGCACTGAAGCGTGTGAAGTGATCGATAATGTGCAGGTACCACACATTCGGTTCTAGCTCATGTAAATCTACTGCCACAGTCTCATTGTATCGGGAGGCCATGGGCAGACCAACAGCAGGCTTGGGCTTAGGCCTGCTGTACTTAAGACATATCTCACATTTTCCTACTATCTCTTCTAGAATAGCAGTGCTCTCATTATCAGTGTTTCCAGCATTTATCAGCAGCTTCTTCAGTTTGTCAACTGATGCATGTCCGAATTGCTTGTGAAGTTTCAGTAAAGCTTTGTGTTTTTGTTCCTTAGTCATATTCTCTGTGATGGCCAGGACCACATTTTCATATGTATCGCATGGGGACTCATTATCCATTATGCTCAGACAGTAGTGTCCTGAGGAGGTCATCTCCAGAGCTATCGGTTGCTGAAACATTATTGCTGTATCGTGCTCCAAGTTCAGCACAGCTCCTGCTCTCTTTAGCGACGTTTTACTCAGCAGTAAAGGGATGTCAGATGGGACCACTTCTATTTCTATACAGCATTTTGTTTCTCCTATCTTGGCCTTTTTTGTCGAATGTACAACTCGCCCATCCCCAAACTTGAAAGGCTTGCTACTCTGTGTTAACTATTTTCTGTATTTCTTTCTCATTTAGTCCCCCTACATAGTTATTCAGCCATTTTTCACCACAGACAGTCCTTGTGCACGCCGTGTCAATGACAGCTGATCCCAGAGCCTCAACCATTAATATTTCCGCATCTGATTCCTTACAAAACAGCGTTACATTACACTCATCAGGTTCTTCTGTGCATTTATTTTCTTCTGTCACCTTTACATGTTCTTTCTTATGTGGGCAATCTTTCACCCAGTGGAATGTGCTTTGACAAATCCCACACTTTGTTCGTCTTCCGTACTTATCAAGTGGATTTGTGCCTGCGAGTGGTCCTCTAGCTTGCACACTTTGGGCTCGTGGGCGCGGTTTTCTTTGATCTGTGTAGTAGGCTGCATCCTGACTCACGTTAATGGCTCCCGCCTTCTGCTCATGTTTTTCTCCGAATATGCGTTTCAGTGCTGACTTCATATCATCAAAAGTGTGCTTACCACATGCAGTCAATGCCAGTTGCTTTTCTTTCACATCAAGACCTGCTGTATCCAGTAGTTTAAATGCCAAAACAGTGTCGGGCAGAACCATCTTGAATTTACGAATCCTGTTGTATTTCTGTTCAAAATCAACAATAAAGTCCACCATCGAGACGCCATTTTCCCTCAATATTCGATCAAACTCAGAATAGGCTTCGTAAGCCCGGTCCTTCTCTTCTCTCAAAAAAACCTTGTCAAGTTCCCCAATCAAAGTGGTCATTCCATCATCCTTATTTAGATCCACATTTATTCCTAAAGCAGTATCCCTCGCTCTACCTGTCAACGATAGAGCCACAGCCAACGCTTGCTTTTTCTTGTCCAAGTTCGTCACCCGTCTCCATATTTCCACTTAATTTTTCCAGTTTTCATACGGCTTCTTTTCATCAAATCCTGGAGGCTGTCTGAAGTCATTCGAGGCAGCCATCCTCTGCTACCAATGTTAGCTTCAAATAAGACAACTGTACTTATTTAACTGAGTTTTATTTGCGCTCTCAACAGCAAGTGGCTACAGCCTACCCAACATTTCAACAAGAAGCTTTTTACTAGCTGCGCGCCTCCCTCCTAACAGCAGGGTTACCGTACAGACTGCAGTAGAAGTGACTAACAAAACAGGCTACCGTATTAACTGTATTATAGGTACCAACAAAAGTTAACTTAACAAACTTAACAATCATCATCCGCTTCTCACCGTGTGTGCTCACAGAGAGCTTTGCCTTCTGGCTCAGCTCCCTCTTCACCACAATGGTCTGGTACAACGTCCACATTACTGCCGATGCTGCACCAACCTGCTTGTCAATCTCCGGCTCCATCCTACCCTCACTCATGAACAAGACCACGAGATACTTGAACTCCTTCACTTGAGGCAACAACTCATCCCCAACCCAGAGGGAGCAATCCACAATTTTCCGGTAGAGAACCATGGCCTCAGACTTAGAGGTGCTGACTCTCATCCCAACCATTTCACACTTAGCTGCAAACTGCCCCAGTGCATGCTGGAGATGGCGTTCTGATGAAGCCAACAAATCGACATCATCTGCAAAGAGCAGAGATGCAGTTCTGAGGTTCCCAAAACGGACACACTCCTCACCTTGGCTGCACCTTGAGATCCTGTACATGAATATCACAAACAGAATCGGAGACAAAGGAAAAACTTGGCGGAGACCGACACCCACCAAAAACGTGTTTGACTTTGCACCAAGAATGCGGACAAAGCTCTCACTTTGGTTATACAAGGAGCGGATGACTTGTAGCAACTGCCCTGGTACCCCATACTCCCGCAGTACCCCCCACAGAGTGCCCCGGGGTACACGGCCGTAAGCCTTCTCCAAGTCCACAAAACACATGTAGACTGGCTGGTCAAACTCCCATGCATCCCTCAGCATTTCCGTAAGGATAAAGAGTTGGTCTGTTGTTCCATGGCCAGGACAGAATCCACATTGTTCCTCCCGGATTCAAGGTTCGTCAGTAGGTCAGAGCCTCCTTTCCAGCAACCTAGAGTAGACTTTCCCAGGGAGGCTGAGCAGTGTGATGCCCCGATAATTGGAGCACACCCTCCGGTCCTCTTTTTTAAATATGGAAACGACCACCCCAGTCTTCCACTCCACAGATAATGTCCCCGACCTCCACGTGGCACTGAAGAGACGTGTCAGCCAATAAAGCCAAATAATGTCCAGAGCCTTCAGAATCTCAGGGCGACTCTCATCCACACCCGGCGTCTTGCCATGGAGGAGCTTCTTAACTACCTCAGAGTCCTCATAGGTACCTCAGAGACCTCTATAGCTAACATGTCCTCAGTGGAGGACATGTTAGCCAGGTTTAGGAGCTCCTCAATGTAAACTTTCCACCGCCTGACAACATCCCCAGTCCAGGTCAGCCTCTTCAACCACTACACGACCTTGTCTGATAACACTCCAGTCCACCAAGCTGATGTTCCTGAGGTTACGGCATATCTCGATCTAGACCCTTCTACAAAAATGCACCTGCAGCTTCCCCATCACGCATGGCTAGCAGTGTACAGGTGGCTTGCCATCCCACTGTGACACCAAAACAACAGCCCTCAACCCAGGTAATGACCTCCTCCTCCTGTCATAAGATCCTAAAATAGGCCGTGACCAGACACTCTAGAAGTCTTCCTTGCCCCGAGCTGGCAGGGAAATCCATTCTCAGAGCTGATGCACTACCTCACCACAACACTCGCCTGCTTGGACACCCCATCCCCAATTGACTATTTCAACACAGTGTGGATCGTGCACTGTCCTGCCATGAAAATCCAAAGCTAACATCTCCTCATCCCCTTTTCTCCCCAGCCACATTAATAGTTGGGGATTCCATAATCAGGAACATCAATTTCTTCAACGCAGCCGCACACTATTTCCCTGGAGCCACTGTCCCCGATACCCTGGATTAGCTCCAGGGGCTACTGTGCTTACTCCCATCCTCCACCAATTGAGTGATCGTTCGTGTGGGGACAAATGATTCAGCTCATCAGCAGTCTGAACTAACCAATGAGGATTTCTGTGGCATCCCACAGTACCGCTCCCCCTGCTAGCTCCCCTCACTAGCCTGATCTGTCATCAGCTATCTCACTGGAAGTTTTCCCCATACAGGCTATTATTAGGCACAGGGCCTCTCATCCACACGAAATAACTTATGGGAGAAACAATAACAACCTAATTCATCCATCCATTATCCAAGCCGATTATCCCAATCAGGGTCACAGGGATGCTGGAGCCTATCCCAGCAGTCATTGGGCAGCAGGCAGGGAGACACCCTGGACTGGCCGCCAAGCCATCACATGGAAAACCTAACAACCTAATATTTGGGGCAAATATCTGCAATTTACGTCCTATCTGCTGTTCCCATTTCTTTCCCCTCTGCTTTGACACCAAACAATTTTGGCCTCTTGAATGTGAGATGTCTTGGAAATGAATCCTTTATCATTAATGATTTTATTGTTTCTAATGATCTGAACTTTTTATGCTTACTGAGACGTGGTTGTCACCATGGGACACTGATTGAGGCAAGGCCCCCTGATTTTACATATTTTCATATTCTCAGGCCCTCTGGAAGAGGGGGTGGCCTTGCTGTTTTTTTGTACGTTAGGTCTTACGTGCCTTACTTTTGGTAATTTTATCCCCTTTGAGGTTTTAAGTCTCTTAATTACTGCCACCCTCCTTTACTTTGCATCTTAGTTTATAGGCCCCCTAATTCAGTTAGTTTTATTTCTGAGTTTCTATCCATTGTCGTGCCTAAATATGACAGGGTGCTAATTCTTGGGGATTGTAATATTCATGTAGTATGTTGTCCTTCCCATTCTCTCACCTCACATTTTTTTGGATCTTACAGACTCATTTAACTTCATTCAATCTGTTAAAGGGGCCACACATTCCAAAGGTCACATCTTAGACCTTGTAATCTCATCTGGTTTCTCTCTCAAGTGTTTTAATCTGGTGGATATGCTTGTAACTGACCATAAAGCTGTTGTTTTAAAAGTTCCATTACAGCTCTCTATTCCTAGTCTCTACGCTATAACACAGTCTTGTATTCTCAATGCTGGTTCTGCAGTTAAATTCTGTGATTATTTTAATTTATCATCCCTTGGCGGTGTGAATTCACATTCGCAGTGGCCTCACCCAGTACCAGTGTGGGAAGATGGTGGCGTGAATTCACATTTGCGGCGGCCTAACCAAGTGCCGTCGGTGCAGTGTCTTTGTCCATGTCTGCGTCTGCATCTACATTTTTGTCTTCATTTGTTGGCTGGGATAGCTGGCGCTGGATCAGCTGCGAGAGCTTGGTCTGCTGCGCTGTGGACCCAGGGACCACGGCCTTGCCTGGAGCTGCACCTGAGGAGGTAGCAACGAGGGCAGTCTGACAGGACGCATAAGCAGGGCAGGCTAAGCTAACTGCTACCCCATACAGACCGGCAGCTCCAATAACACCGAGGGCGGTCTGGCGGCGGCCTCACCTGGCGTTGACTGGTGTTTTTTATATCATCATGTGAAGTGCTGGGAGAGCTGGCGCTAGATCAGCTGGGGGGGCTTGGTCTGCTTTGTCCGATTGCCACAGGGACCACGGCCCCTGCCTGGAGCTGCGCCCTAAGAGGAGACATGGAGGGCGGTCTGACAAGATGCGTAATCGGGAAAGACTAGGCTAACTGCTAGCCATGCAGACCGGTGGTTCCAACAGTTATGCTGGCTGGCGTTTGTTCCCTTGGACAGAGATTTTTTATTTGTTTATTTATTTATTTATTTGGTTTGGATATAGTTAACTTTGAATATGTGTGTTCTTGCAATTCTTGAATGTGTTTTTGTCTGTACGTTGCACTGCTGTGGGCTGAGGGAAACGGCATTGTGTTTCACTTCATGTGCGCAAGTACATGAGGTAAAAGGACAAATGAAGCGTTCCTGATTCCTGATTTAACTAGAACGACCAAGATGGTCAATATGACTGTTTTGGATTTTCAAAGTTTACTAACTTTGTGGGGGGGGGGAAATAGACCTACCTCTCCCTGAATTCTCCTAAAATTGCATATATTTGCATTTAAAATTGGTTTTAGATCAATTGCACGAAAAAAAGTTATGACAATGACTAAAACGACCATGAGTGGTCATCATGACTGCTCATACTTTGTACGTGATTGTGCATATTATGTCACTATTTATGACATGTTTTGGTCACATCAATTCCTTCACGAAGTTCATTGCTCTGTCCTAGAAAAAAAAATTAGTGTGCCCCAGTGCAGAGACATAGTCTAAACCTGATTTTTTGATTATTGCCAACATGTCTGATTACAGATGCCATTTCAGACACACCATGACTAGTAGTATATTTTAGTAATATATTTGTTTATTTCGAACGTTAAGAATTTTTTTTTTAAATGTATAATAAAAGAAAACAAAAGAGAAAAAAATCAAAACAAGCAAGCGATATCATCATCAAACATTTGTTTCAAATCTCGGCAGTTCGAAAAGGAGTAGGCAGAAGTTAAAAAAACTTTTCTAGTCCTACCCCCTTTTTCTATTTTAGTATTTCAACAGTGAACTGTGTGATTTAAATGAAAACTCAGTCATCTAACACCGGTGACCATGACGTCTAGTAAACCATACAAAGATCATTCATTCAACACAACAAGAACAAAGCAAGTGCAGGGCAAATATCAAAACAACTCAAGAACAACTTACCAGCTCAAGATAATCTCTAAAATTAGGTAATTTTTATCAATTGCTGATCTACAAAAGTTGAATATGGAGCTGCCAGGCAAGAGGAAAAGAGGAAGGCCAAAGAGGAGGGTTATGGATGTGTTGAGTGAGGACATGCAGGTGGCTGGCATGACAGAGGGAGATACAGAGGACAGAAAGAGATGGAAATGGATGATCCCCTGTGACAACCCATAAAGGGAGCAGCAAAAAGTAGTAGTAGTTGATCTACAAAAAGTTGTACATGAATGTATCTATTCTCGGCTTGATTATTGCAATGATCTTTACTTGGGCATCAACAAGGGCTCCCTCCAACCATCTCCAGTTTGTACAAAACACTGCTGCTTGACTCATTACCGGGACAAAGAAGCATATTGCATCAACCCGTGCTTGCCTCCCTACACTGGCTCTTTGTTTGATTTCAAATTGATTTTAAAATTGTATTGCTCACTTTTAAGGCATTAAACGGTCTTGCTCCTAATGACATCTCTGATTTATTGACCTGTTATGCATCCTCATCCACAGATGAACCCTGTTGGTTATCCTCAGGTCACGGTTTGTCACAAAAGGTGATCAGGCTTTTGCTGTTAGAACACCCACACTATGGAACTCTCTTCCTATTGAGCTCAGACACATTAAGTCTCTAGTTTCTTTTAAATCTCTTTTTAAAACGTTTCTCTTTGTGAAAGCTTTTTGAAATGTTTGATATTTGTTTTTATTTATACTTTTATTTTTATTCCTATTTAATTGGTCTTATTCATTTATTGTCTTTATCTCCTCTGTGCTCATGTACTTAGATCTTATTCTCATTTTTGAATTGTGTGATTTTATTTCTTCTGTAAAGAACGTTGTAACATTGTTAAGAAAAGTGTTATATAAATAAACTTAATCAGTATTATTATTTTATTATTATTATTGTAAGGACTACAGCATTAACCATATACTAATGAGTTACATGCACATTAATCAGTAATCAAATTTAACCAGATAACATAAGCAAGGTACCTGACACACAGATGAGCAATGTTATAGTTAAACAAACAACCATGCCAGTAATGGTTTCAAGATCACACAACCATCAAAAGCCACTAGAAAGCAGCAGTCAGATTAAGATCAAAGACTCTGCTGAAAGAACAGCTTCTCAAGTGTTCCGTGTGTGTAGAGAATTTGATTAGCATAGAAACACCTATATATTCAGGTCACACATGTCCACAAGTACAAAGCAAGACAAAAAGGGAGAGAGAGAGTTTGGGAATAGTGCATAGGCAATTAACAGGCTGAATGTGCACAATTACACACAGAGACAAATACGCACCTAAAACACAAATGCACACATCCAATGAGGATGATGGTAATATATCTGTGAGCATCTGTTCAGGACAGACAGATGTGGTGCCCTATGATCATCAGTCCCCCTCACTCTGCAGGGTGAAAGGGGAGAGAGACAGGGCAAATAAACCTAGAGAGAAAGAGACTGTGAGGGGGGGGGGGCAGAAAGCAATGGGTTTCCCTGCTTCGAAATGTTGCTTTGGATGTGTTATTACAGCTGCAGACAACAATGATCATATACTGCTTGGCAGGGATTAAATTGAGCCAGGGATGTCCGGGGTTCAGCACCGTCTTATAGCATCTCAAATGTTTAAACGTCATCAGGCAGAGTTGAGCGTGGGTGGAAAAAAAAACACATCTTCATCAACAATTAATTTATTCATACAATTTTACTCTGCCTTTATAGTTAAAAGAACACATAAATTACATGCTGGCCATTGCCTCATCACTTTCACGGTCATATTCACTGGCTGCTACGCCTGACTCGGGACCTGGTCAGTGTATCCGGTAACACCGGTGTTGTCATCATGCATATATTTACTGGAGGGAACATTTCCTCACCATGGCACGAGTAAGTATACCCCACAGTTTGTTTGATATTCCCACTTAACGATGTTTCTTCTATCAACATATATATTGTAGCAAACTGCTGTAAACTTAATTAACTACTAACCAGCGACCATGGTCATTCAGATCCAACCTCAAAAAGGGCATCAGAACAGCCAAACATAAATATTCCCTACGGATAGAGGACCACTTTCACAATATATCTTATCCCCGGCGAATGTGGCAAGGCATTCAGTCTATCACAGACTATAAAAGCTCTAATCGCGGTCCCACCGTCCATGATGCCTCCCTGCCAGACAAGCTAAATCATTTCTATGCCCGCTTCGACAAGGACAATACTGACCCAGCCACAAAAATCCCCAGCCACCCAGAAAACCAGGTGCTCACTCTATCAGTCGCAGAGGTCAGAGAATCACTGCGCAGACTGAACACACGGAAGGCTGCCGGACCAGAAGGCATACCGGGTTGGGTCTACCGGGAATGTGCCGACCAGCTGGCTGAGGTCTTCACACCTGTATTTAACCTCTCACTGTCCCAATCCAAAGTCCCGGCATGCTTTAAGACCATCTCTATCATCCCGGTCTCCAAGAAACCAACATCCACATGTCTGAATGACTACCGACCCATAGCACTCACCCCCATTGCCATGAAGTGCTTTGAGAGACTGGTTCTGGCTCACATCAAAAACATTATCCCCCCCACATTCGACCCACATCAGTTCGCCTACCGTCCCAAAAGGTCTTCTGAGGATGCCATTGCCACTGCCCTGCACGTTGCTCTGACCCACCTTGAACTTAACACATACATCCGGATGCTGTTTATAGATTACAGCTCTGCCTTCAACACCATCATCCCTGCCAAACTAACCACCAAACTCCTCTCCCTTGGCCTCAACCCCTCCCTCTGTAACTGGATCCTGGACTTCCTGACTAACAGACCTCAGTCTGTTAGGTTAGGTGACCACACCTCCTCCACCCTGACCCTCAGCACAGGTGCCCCTCAAGGCTGTGTTCTGAGCCTCCTCCTTTTCTCCCTCTTTACCCACGACCAATGACGAGACGGCCTACAGAGACAAGATTGAGCACCTCACATCATGGTGTACTACCAACAATCTTGTCCTTAATGTGCAGAAGACAAAGGAGCTGATTGTGGACTTCAGGAGGTCTAGAAGCTGCAGCCACTCCCCCATACACCAATGGGGTGGAAGTGGGGCACGTTTCCAGCTTCAGCGAGGATCTTTCGTGGACATTAAACACCCAGAGCCTTGTGAAAAAGGCCCAACAACGCCTGCATTTCCTGAGGAGGCTGAGGAGTGCCCGTCTACCCCCCAAAATTCTCACGAACTTCTACCACTGCACCATAGAGAGCTTCCTGACCATCTGCATCTCAGTGTGGTACAGCAACTGTACCTCAGTTGACCAGAAAGCTCTGCAGCGGATCGTCAAGGTGGCCCAGCTTATCATCACTGGTACCCAGCTCCCAGCCATAAAAGACAATTATCGCAAACGCTGCCTTCGAAGGTGTCTGAGCATCAGCAGAGATCCCACCCACCCCAACCATGGACTGTTCTCCCCCCTGCGCTCCGGGAGGCGCTACAGGAGCCTCAGAGCCCGCACTACCAGGCTCAAAAACAGCTTCTTTCCCCAAACTGTTGCCCACCTGAACCTGGCTACCCACTGAATGTCTATAGATATTTTTAAATATTTTGTACTCCAGCTCTTTTTTAACCTATTTTTAGCTTTTCGTCTTCATGTGTGTATATCTTATACTGTGTTTGCCGTGTTTGTCTGTGTCTGTCTTGCACTGTTTGGTGAAGCCACAGCCCTCATTTCATTTTTAACATGTGCCTGCACATTGTTTTTAATGACAATAAATTGAATTATCCTCAATTTTTATTTACTTTTAAATCAAGGCAAACTCATCATATCCTCAGATGGCCAAGTAACCTATTTTAGCTAAATAGGTATGGCAGTAATATCAGCCGCCCGGGCCATTTTGCTAGGCTTAACTTTGTGACTGTAAAGGATATGAACCATCCCATTTATCAAGTCAGGCTGGAGACCAGTATGTGGCATAGGTGGCAAGGTAGGGAGAAAAATGGGTCAGAAACTGACAAATTTAATAACAGCATGTAAATCGCTCTGATATTCTGCTTAAACAATGTAGAGGATAGTTTATGACAGGTTGCCTCCAATCTTTTGGTAGCCAACAGTCATGGAAAGGTCTGGAAATTTGGAAAGGTGCTGGCAGCCTGTGTATATTTGTAAGATGTAAATTACTTCCAGATTAATGTAACTATTAAATATATTTAGTGGTAACAACACCATTGATACAGATACACAGGAGAGTGCACTTACAGGAAGGTTTTATTGTCATCATCTGTGGTTTTGCACACTGCCAACAGTATCTAGAATGACTTTGATTAACATTTTAATGTTCAGAGCAGAGGGTTGTCTTATTTTGTTATATTTTATTTGCAGTTTGTAAAATGTTATAAATCAGATTTTGTAGACTATGCACACACACATGTACCCATGGTAACCCTGAAACCACAGACCCCCCCCCTGCACACTCACACACACAATTCTCAAGTTAAGCCCTGCTGCTTGATAACTTTGGATTTGTAATGTGATGCTGTACAACAATGTAATATACTAGTTGTGTGAGATCAAATGCCATTATTGATTGTGTCACGCATATCCCTGTCTCCAATTCCACTAAATTAATGTGTGCATTTGTGATTTCATTCATTAATGAGGTACACTACCGTTCAAAAGTTTGGGATCACCCAAACAATTTCGTGTTTTCCATGAAAAGTCACACTTATTCACCACCATATGTTGTGAAATGAATAGAAAATAGAGTCAAGACATTGACAAGGTTAGAAATAATGATTTGTATTTGAAATAAGATTTTTTTTACATCAAACTTTGCTTTCGTCAAAGAATCCTCCATTTGCAGCAATTACAGCATTGCAGACCTTTGGCATTCTAGCTGTTAATTTGTTGAGGTAATCTGGAGAAATTGCACCCCACGCTTCCAGAAGCAGCTCCCACAAGTTGGATTGGTTGGATGGGCACTTCTTTGAGCAGATTGAGTTTCTGGAGCATCACATTTGTGGGGTCAATTAAACGCTCAAAATGGCCAGAAAAAGAGAACTTTCATCTGAAACTTGACAGTCTATTCTTGTTCTTAGAAATGAAGGCTATTCCATGCGAGAAATTGCTAAGAAATTGAAGATTTCCTACACCGGTGTGTACTACTCCCTTCAGAGGACAGCACAAACAGGCTCTAACAGGTACTATTTAATGAAGATGCCAGTTGGGGACCTGTGAGGCGTCTGTTTCTCAAACTAGAGACTCTAATGTACTTATCTTCTTGCTCAGTTGTGCAACGCGGCCTCCCACTTCTTTTTCTACTCTGGTTAGAGCCTGTTTGTGCTGTCCTCTGAAGGTAGTGTATGTTTGTGTGTAGTTTCAATGATGAGTCGGATTCTGCCCATACAGTTTATTGTGCCCCACCAGGCTTTCCATGCAAGAGACGCCACTGGCTACAACAAAACATATCAATATGAGGCAATAATAAAATAACACTAGAACTCAAGACACCACTTGGTGTTTCATTCAGACCCATTGCCACAGGTGTATAAAATCCACTAGCTAGCCATGCAGTCTGCATTTACAAACATTTGTGAAAGAATGGGTCGTTCTGAAGAGCTCAGTGAATTCAAGCGTGGTACTGTCATAGGATGCCACCTTTGCAATAAGTCAGTTCATGAAATTTCTTCCCTGCTAGATATTCCACGGTCAACTGTAAGTGGTATTGTTGAAAAGTGGAAGCATTTAGGAACAACAGCAGCTCAGTCACGAAGTGGCAGACCATGTAAAGTCAGACAGCGGGATCAACGAGTGCTGAGGAGCCAACGCTCGCCAACGCTCTGTTGACTCAGTAACTGCAGAGTTCCAAACTTCCTCTGGCATTAACATCAGCACAAAAACTGCTTGCTGGGAGCATCATGGAATCGGTTTTCATGGTCGAGCAGCTGCATGCAAGCCTTACATCACCAAGCACAATGCCAAGCGTCGGATGGAGTGGTGTAAAGCACGCTGCCACTGGACTCCGGAGCAGTGGAAACGTGTTCTGTGGAGTGACGAATCACGCTTCTCTGTTTGGTAGTCTGATGGACGACTCTGGGTTTGGCAGATGCCAGGAGAACGTTACCTGCCTGACTGCATTGTGCCAACTGTAAAGTTTGGTGGAGGAGGGTTAATGGTATGGGGTTGTTTATCAGGGGTTGGGCTACGCCCCTTAGTTCAAGTGAAGGGAAATATTAATGCTTCAGCATACCAAGACATTTTGGACAATTCTATGCTTCCAACTTTGTGGGAACAGTTTGGGGAGGGCCCTTTTCTGTTCCAGCATGACTGTGCCCCAGTGCACAAAGCAAGGTCCATTATGACATGGTTGGGTGAGTTTGGTGTGGAAGAACTTGACTGGCCTGCACATAGCGCTGACTTCAACCCCATTGAACACCTTTGGGATGAACTAGAACAGAGATTGTGAGCCAGATCCTCTCGTCCAACACCAGTGCCTGACCTCACAAATGCTCTTCTGGATGAATGGGCAAAAATTCCCACAGACACACTCCAAAATCTTGTGGAAAGCCTTCCCAGAAGAGTGGAAGCTGTTATAACTGCAAAGGGGGGACAGACTCCATATGAATGCCTATGGATTTAGAATGGGATGTCATAAAAGCTCCTGTAGGTGTAATGGCCAGTTGTCCCAAAACTTTTGTACATATAGTGTATTTTGCAATATGTGACAGTGGAAAACCTATTAGCCACTTTTGAACATGAGATGTTAAGATCCACACAACAATGCCATCTCAAGTCTAATCAAGTTAGGGTAAAATGTTGTTTTCAGTGGCAGCAACCTAATAAGCACAACTTGACCATAAAACTGTTTATCCACTCAACTATAATTTGGTTCATTTAACCTAAAATGGACCAACCCAGCCACTGAGGATGCACAAGCCAGTGCATCCTTAGCGCCGGTCCCAAGCCCGGACAAATGGGGAGGGTTGCGTCAGGAAGGGCATCCGGCGTAAAATCTTTGCCAAATCAAATATGCGGATCATAAATAAGACTTACATACCGGATCGGTCGAGGCCCGGGTTACCAACGACCGCCACCGGTACTGTTAACCAGCAGGGTGTCGGTGGAAACTATGCTACTGTTGGGCGAAGGAGAAGGAGAGGGGGAAAGCATGTCCAGAGGCAGCTAGAGAGGAGGAAGGGTAGGCATGTGGAGGTGAGAGTTGGAACTTTGAATGTTGGCACTATGACTGGTAAAGGGAGAGAGCTGGCTGACATGATGGAAAGAAGAAAGGTAGGCATAATGTGTGTGCAAGAGACCAGGTGGAAGGGGAGTAAGGCCAGGTGTATCGGAGGTGGGTTCAAACTCTTCTACCATGGTGTGAATGGGAGGAGTAATGGGGTAGGGGTAATTCTGAAGGAAGAGTATGTCAAGAGCGTGCTGGAGGTGAAGAGAGTGTCAGACAGAGTGATGAGTATGAAGCTGGAAATTGAAGGTTTATTGCTGAATGTTATCAGTGCATATGCCCCGCAAGTTGGGTGTGAGATGGATGAAAAAGAAGAATTCTGGAGTGAGTTGGACGACATGGTGGAGAGGGTACCCAAGGAGGAGAGAGTGGTGATTGGAGCGGACTTCAATGGACATGTTGGTGAAGGGAACAGAGGTGATGAGGAGGTGATGGGAAGGTATGGAGTCAAGAAGAGAAATGTGGAAGGACAGATGGTGGTCAATTTTGCGAAAAGGATGGAAATGGCTGTGGTGAATACATATTTCAAGAAGAGGGAGGAACACAGGGTGACGTACAAGAGTGGAGGAAAGTGCACACAGGTGGACTATATCTTATGTAGAAGGCGCCATCTAAAAGGGATTGGAAACTGCAAGGTGGTGACAGGGGAGAACGTAGCTAGGCAGCATCGGATGGTGGTCTGTAGGATGACTTTGGAGACCAAGAAGAGGAAGCGAGTGAAGACACAGCCGAAGATCAAATGGTGGAAGTTGAAGAAGGAAGACTGTTGTGTGGAGTTCAGGCAGGAGTTAAGACAGGCACTGGGTGGTAGTGAAGAGTTGCCAGATGGCTGGACAACCACTGCAGAAATAGTGAGGGAAACAGCTAGGAAGATACTTGGTGTGTCATCAGGACAGAGGAAGGAAGACAAGGAGACTTGGTGGTGGAATGAGGAAGTACAGCAAATTATACAGAGGAAAAGGTTGGCAAAGAAGAAGTGGGATAGTAAGAGAGATGAAGAAAGTAGACGGGAGTACAAGGAGATGCAGCGTAAAGCAAAGAGAGAGGTGGCAAAGGCAAAGGAAAAGGCGTATGGTGAGTTGTATGACAGATTAGACACTAAGGAAGGAGAAAAGGACTTGTACCGATTGGCTAGACAGAGGGACCAAGCTGCAAAGGATGTGCAGCAAGTTAGGGCGATCAAGGATAGAGATGGAAATGTGCTGACAAGCGAGGAGAGTGTGCTAAGAAGGTGGAAGGAATACTTTGAGGGGCTGATGAATGAAGAAAATGAGAGAGAGAGAAGGTTGGATGATGTAGGGATAGTGAATCAGGAAGTTCAGCGGATTAGCAAGGAGGAAGTGAGGGAAGCTATGAAGAGGATGAAGAATGGAAAGGCAGTTGGTCCTGATGACATACCTGTGGAGGCATGGAGATGGCAGTGGAGTTTTTAACTAGATTGTTTAACACAATCCTGGAAAGTGAGAGGATGCCTGAGGAGTGGAGAAGAAGCATACTGGTACCGATTTTCAAGAACAAGGGCGATGTGCAGAACTGTAACAACTACAGAGGTATAAAGTTGATCAGCCACAGCATGAAGATTTGGGAAAGAGTAATAGAAGCTAGGTTAAGAGGAGAGGTGATGATCAGCGAGCAGCAGTGTGGTTTCATGCCACGAAAGAGCACCACAGATGCGATGTTTGCTTTGAGAATGTTGATTGAGAAGTATAGAGAAGGCCAGAAAGAGTTGCATTGTGTCTTTGTAGATTTAGAGAAAGCTTATGACAGAGTGCCGAGAGAGGAGGTGTGGTATTGTATGAGGAAGTCAGGAGTTGTAGAGAAGTATGTAGGAGTGGTGCAGGATACGTATGAGGGAAGTGTGACAATGGTGAGGTGTGCGGTTGGAATGACAGATGGGTTCAAGGTGGCGGTGGGATTACATCAAGGATCGGCTCTGAGCCCTTTCTTGTTTGCAATGGTGATGGACAGGTTGACGGACAAGATCAGGCAGGAGTCTCCATGGACGATGATGTTCGCGGATGACATTGTGATCTGTAGCGAGAGTAGGGTGCAGGTTGAGGAGAGCCTGGAGAGGTGGAGGTATGCACTGGAGAGAAGAGGAATGAAAGTCAGTAGGAGCAAGACGGAATACTTATGCGTGAATGAGAGGGAGGACAGTGGAATGGTCAGGATGCAAGGAGTGGAGGTGACAAAGGCATTTGAGTTTAAATACTTGGGGTCAACTGTCCAAAGTAACGGGGAGTGCAGTAGAGAGGTGAAAAAGAGAGTGCAGGCAGGTTGGAGTGGGTGGAGAAGTGTGTCAGGAGTGATTTGCGACAGAAGGGTATCAGCAAGAGTTAAAGGGAAAGTTTACAAGATGGTTGTGAGACCAGCTATGTTATATGGTTTGGAGACAGTGGCACTGACGAAAAGACAGGAGGCGGAGCTGGAGGTGGCAGAGTTGAAGATGCTAAGATTTTCACTGGGAGTAACGAAGAAGGACAGGATTAGGAACGATTATATTAGAGGGACCGCTCAGGTTGGACGGTTTGGAGACAAAGCAAGAGAGGCAAGATTGAGATGGCTTGGACATGTGTGGAGGAGAGATGCTGGGTATATTGGGAGAAGGATGCTGAATATGGAGCTGCCAGGGAAGAGGAGAAGAGGAAGGCCAAAGAGGAGGCTTATGGAGGGGTGAGGGAAGACATGCAGGTGGCTGGTGTGACAGAGGAAGACGCAGAAGACAGGAAGAAATGGAAACGGATGATCCGCTGTGGCGACCCCTAACGGGAGCAGCAGAAAGTAGTAGTAGTAGTAACCTAAAATGGACCATTTTAACAATTGGAGTGAAAGGAAAAAAAGGTCACAGAATGTCAGGTATCATGATGTGATTACAGATCTAATATTAACAACCACAATCATCTTTCCACCTGCTTAGCCAATATGCTCCAACATGTTTGATAATGAAACCCATATATCTGTATGTGTTGTAAGCAGATTCTAGAGTTTTTTTAAGGATCAGTGTGAAGATAAGTTTAGACTACTAAAAGCAAAGAAATGGTTAGATTACAGTGACATGAGGTAAAAGAGAACAGAGGAGATTCAAAACAAAAAGAAAAGACACATATGTTAGGGTTAATATTCCTACCTGCATCCCTGACCAAGGCAATGACAAAGAATGGGAGTTGGTTCCTGGGCACAATACTAAGGCTGCCCACCGAACCAAGTGTACACGGTTGCCAGTGTGTGTAAAGGAGGTTGGGTTAAATGCAGAGGATGAGGGGGCGTCCTGGTAGAGTAGCGGTCTATTCTGTTGCCTACCAACACAGGGACTGCTCGTTCAAATCCCCATGTTACCTCTGGCTTGGTCAGGCGCCCCTGCAGACACAACTGGCCATGTCTGCAGGTGGGAAGCCAGATGTGGGTATATGTCGTGGTCGCTGCACTAGCGCCTCCTCTGGTCAGTCAGGGCATCTGTTCGGGGGGTTGACTGGAGGGATAGCGTGATCCTCCCATGCGCTACATCCCCCTTGCGAAACTCCTCACTGCCAGGTGAAAAGAAGCGGCTGACGACTCCACATGTATCGGAGGAGGCGCGTGGTAGTATGCAGCCCTCCCCGGATTGGCAGAGGGGGTGGAACAATGACCAGGACAGCTCGGAAGAGTGGGGTAATTGGACAGGTACAATTGCGGAGAAAAAGGGGGAAAAATAAAAATAAATAGATAAATAGAATAAATGCAGAGGATGAATTGCATTGTATTCATTCATCAGCAGTTACTCAGGGTCGAGTATGAGCGTTCTCCTTCTGGGTCCTTGTGGGTCTTCAGGTGGGTGTCGAGGCCGATCCTGGAACCGCACATTTTGGGGCAATGTGGACAAGGGTGTGAAGAAGTGGTTGAGGATGTGGTATGGGCCTTTCTGGTAACTCACTCCTTTCTGAGTCTGTGATTCTTTTCAGCAGCATGGTGGAGGTAATGGTTGTAGTGTGCAGCACCCTCACAGACAGCCAGTTTGTAAGCCCCCCTGTTTTTTGCTGTTTGTTCTCAGATATTAAGGTCGATGCTAACCAATACAGTAAGATGGGCAGCACTACCACTTTGTACAACAGAATTTTTGTTCTGGCCAGAAGGTTCACACAACTGAGACGATGGTGTATTTCAATGTCAATGTTGGCTTTGGAGGAGAGAAGGCTGCCCAAGTTTTCAAATCTGGTGTTGTCTTCAGAATTGAATGGAGGCAGGGCAGACATATTTCTGCTGGATGAGGTTGGTAGAGAATATGGGTCTTATATTGTAAAGGCCATGTACAATGGTTGATTCTGTCCCTGGGCTTTTTCTTGGAGTTGGTGAGCAGTAAAAACTATGTCCATGTTGCCTCTGTAAGGACGAAAACCACTCTGGGATGCTGGCAGAATTTTCTCTGGGAGGAGTCTGTTGGCTGACTCTAGCCAGAGCTTTCCCTGTGGTCGAAAGCAGAGAAAGGCCACAGTAGTTTCTTCACTAAGCTTTGTCTCCTTTCTTAAAGATAGACACAATAAGTGTGTTCCTACGTTGCTCAGCGATTTCCCCTTTTTCCCATATTTTAAGTAGTAGGACATGTATACTATATCTGAGGAGTGTAGGTCTACCTGCTCTCAGTACTTCTTTCAGTACTCCATCAGGACCAGCAGCCTTGTTGATTTTCATCTTCCTGATGGTATCCTGGAGTTCTCTTGGACTATCTGGTGATGCCATATCTTCTCTTTCATGTCTGTGTTCCATCTTTGGGTTGTTGAGAGAGTTGTTGGAGAGCATCCATCTCAGGGCTAGAATGCCAGTTTAAAAGGTCCTGGTAGTGCCCTTTCCACCTCTCTTTGATTGACTGGTTGTCTGTTAGCAGTGTGTGCCCATCTTTGGAGTGAAAGGGGGTTAGACAGCAGTGGCTGGGACCGTATATTGCTTAATTAGCGTCAAAGAAGCCTCTGGTATCCCCAGAGTCTCCAAGCTGTTGGAGCTCAAGGCCCTTCTTCATCCACCACTGGTTCTTCAATGCCCTTGTTTGGCTTTTCTTTCCCATTAGATTATGGTTTTCCAAAGCACGTTTTAGACAGAATACTTACAATAGGCTATTGGTGCCAATGATGACCCTGAAATGTATGTTAAAATGAAGAACAATCATAGGAAAGTACCTACATTATGTCTGCAATAGCTAAATTTCTTCATACATGTTCATTCTATTTATTGTTCCTAAAATATTCTTTTGAATTACCATTGTTGAGGTACTGAAAAATGATTTGTTGCAGATAGACTTTCTTAGCAGGAGCACAGTGTAAACTACCTAAGTCCTACATTACATCATTCAAACCCACCTGGTCCCTACCCTTTCCAGCATAATCATTTTACTTTTCACTCCAACCTTCAGTTACATTTCACGTACTCCAAAATGGCTGAGAGGGTTATTGCATTGTGAAATCATCCACAATAGCTCGCTGGAAAAAAGAAAAACGATGGAGGTGCATTCCCCGTGCCAATCCCGGACAATATGACCCCCTGTGGTCATAAGTCCTCCCACCGACCCCGTATTGGCACGCCCACCGGAAGCGCTATTCCTCTTTCCATCTCCAACTAAATGAGATCGGTCGATGGCTGTTTCTCTCTCGCTGGGACTAAGAGGAAAACTGCAAATACGCAAGTAATCTAGTGATATACTGGTATATTAGATACTAACTTATAGTTAGCTTACCTTTTATCGCCAAGATGTTCGTTAATCCGGTCGATGTGGCCGGATTCTACGCTTGGTGCGGGTGTGTTAAACCGGCGACGCTCCAATGGGACCCCCATCTGGACTGTGTCTCCCATATCCCGCATGTTCACTACACGGGCTACTTGAGGGATGTAGACTGTAATGAGATCGACTGCAATTTCTGTAAAACCATCAGAGGATCGGGGCGCCAAAGGTGGGCTGCCCTGTACCGTCAAAGATGGGGACTTGCAGATCCCTTCGCACCTGCTAACGAGGCGGCTAGCATGGTGCTACCTAGCTATAGCCATGGGGCGGAGGCTCGCAACATCCCTCCGATGCTTCCTAGCTACAGTCACGGGACGGCGGCTAGCATTAGCATCCCTCCGGAGCCAGAGGCTCTCCCACCATCCGGGATAGTTAGAGAGGACTGGATCAATGAGATCCTATCTCTCCCTGGTGAATCCGTGGCATGTTATTCGGCGGGTGCGGAACCCGAGGATTCACTGCCTGAGGAAGTAGACGATCAGGGCGTGGAAGACGACCAGCCAAGTTCGTCTCAACCAAACAAAGATGGCGACGCCATGCAACGTGGGTCCGAAACATTCCTCGCCAGTTTCCGCGATCTGTTCGCGCGAGCGGTCAAGTCTGCCGACATCGTTACCGAGCCGGGCAATCCTCAAGATCCGGTGGTAGCCGATTTTCCACGAATGGCAGAGAGGGTCAGGGACTCCACTCTACCACCTTATCCTCACATCGAACGAGCGTTTAAGCGGGCGGAGGCAGATCCGCTACTTAAATCGTCCTCAAAGTTCAGTCAGAAGGGGGTTGACGTCTTAGCAGTCGAGGTTAGGAACCTCAACTACAAAGACTGGAAAATTCCGCAACCAGAGAGGGACGTTTTATCGTTCAACCCTAACACCAAGGTGGGGTCTCGCGATACTCCCAAACACCCTTCGCAGTGGGGCCAACAGGTGGATCGTTACGCGTGTGATGCATGGCACGCCAGTACACGCGCAGCTGGACTCGTCTCAACGGCTGGGATGATAACGGCGTACATGCGCAAGCTCTGCAGCCTATCAAACGTCGAGCAAAGCAAAGCCGCCATCGCTACAGCAGGTATCGGCGGGGCCGAGTTCGGTGACGTAGTGGCCAGCGAAGCAGGTTGTGAGTACATCTTGGAAATGGAACACATAGCTGACTCCCTGGGATCGCTGCTGTATTCCATCGCTCTAGAGTGCGGTTCTAGCGCAGCTGCCTCCACCCTTTCGTGCAGACGTCTCTGGCTAGAGACAGCCGGGGTAAAAGAGGAATTCTGCAAGGAGTGGATGGCCCACTCCTGCGCAGGGAACCAGGGCCTGTTTGGAACGACCCCGGACATTATCAGCAAATACAAGGCCGCCCAGGCCGAGCGCGAAACCTTGCACAAGGAGCTTCTCCCGATGATGAAGAACCCGCCTACCCCTAAGCCCGTGGTGGGCAAAGGGCAGGGGGACAAGCCTGCGCGCAAGCAGAAATGGAGAGAGACTTATCCAAAAAGAGGTGGTAAAGTGGGGCGCCGGCGTGGACAAGGCTCACGTCCAAACTCCCAGTCTTCCACAGATCCAGCGGCCAAGGCGGCCAAGCCGGACAGCACAGACACTTCCAAGAAGGGAGCTGCCAAGTGACGTGTTTCGGCAGGATGTTACGACCCACACCAACAGACTGATTCCAGAGCCGTCTCCGGCGATATAGACGCTTGTTCAGGGGACACAGCGTGCGCAGGGCTAAACACTGCGCCTTTTATTTTGGTTTCTGATGCACAGTCTACTTGTTCTATTCCAAAGGTTGTGAATGTGAATAAAAGTTTTTATGTTGGTGATGATGGTGATTGCGTTTTAAAAGGTTTGAAACGCAAGTCTGATTGTCTGTCTGAATCTTTAGGTAAAGATGATGATAACAATGTAATAACATCCCTGCTGGAAATATTGGATAATAATGACATGAGCGCAAATGAGCCCCTGGGAGGGGACTATGATGCGACAATGTTTAGTCTCTCTGATGGGTCAAATGGTAATTTGGAAAGGTTCAAAACGCCAATTCCCCCATCTGGGTCTCCTTTACAAGGACGAAGCCCCCCCATGGATGCAGGGCATGGCGGGCGGGGCTTCCCCAGACCCTTTACGCGCAACTTACGCGCGCTACCTGAACAGCAAGGTACAGGAGGCAACGAGACCTCTGTCACGCATGTTACACAGGTGGAAGGAATTGGTCCCGTCGGCTTCTGTTTTGGATCAGATAGCCCACGGACACCAAATCCTTTTCGAGAACGGTATTGTACCCCCGTACTTGGATATAGTGCATACGGAACCGGGGTCGGTGGCCGAAGCACAAATCCTAGACAACGAACTCACAGAGTTACTCTCGAAAGGGGCAATCACGGTGGTTCCTCCCCTAGAAAGAGAAGACGGGTTTTACAGCCGTTACTTTCTGGTCCCGAAGAAGGATGGGGGCATGCGCCCAATCCTAGATTTGAAACCCTTCAACAAGTATGTAGAGAAGGTCAGTTTCAAAATGCTACGCACACCGGTTCTGCTGTCAATGGTGACACAGTCCGATTGGCTAGCTTCGGTCGACCTAAAAGATGCTTTCTATCATTGTCCGATTGCGGAAAGACACAGAAAGTATCTTGGGTTCTGTTACCGGGGTCAGTGTTACCAGTACACATGCCTCCCGTTCGGATATCGCCTCTCTCCTCTGACATTCACAAGGTGTGTGAAAGCAGCGCTCGGAGTGTTGATGCGCAAAGGTATGCGCTTGGCATGGTTCCTAGACGACCTGTTGGTGTTGGCCCGGTCGCCGGAACAAGCAATACTCCATACTCAGGAGTTGATGGAATTCATGGAATACATGGATTTCACTATCAACATAAAGAAGAGCGCGCCATGGCCTTCGTGCCAGGCAACGTATCTAGGTCTGAGTTTGGATACGGTATCCATGTGCGCAACCCTTACGCAAGAGAGATGGCATTCCACCAGGACCACGTTAGCACATTTCGTCCCGGGGGCATATGTCACTTATCGGATGATCAGGAGGCTGCTGGGCCTTCTGGCATCGGCTCACCAAGTTGTTCCTTTAGGTCTGTTGTTCATGAGGAGACTGCAATTGTGGTTCGCAGTTCACTTCTTGAAATACGGCAACGAACGCCGGTACAACAACCATCTTATCCTGGTCCCGCGCGTGGTAGCGCAGGACCTAGACCACTGGAACAGAGCCTGCGTGGACATGTCTGGGGTCCCTATGGGCCCCAGGGGACCCGAGGTAACGATTTATACGGATGCGTCCCTCTCGGGTTGGGGGGCCATCCTTGGCTACAAAACAGCGCGAGGAGTGTGGCCGTCTAGGGAGAAGGTCCACATCAACGCGCGCGAGACGGAGACGATTTGGCTGGCTATCCAGCATTTTGCTCAGGATCTCGTAGGCCGTCACATACTGATAATGACAGACAGCATGACGGCCAAGGCCTACATCAACCGCCAAGGCGGTATGAAGTCCAAGCGTTGCAGAGAGTTGGCCATGCAAATTTGGATTTGGGTCAACAGCAACGCGCTATCAATCAGGGCGCTTCATGTTCCTGGGAAGGACAACGAAGCAGCGGACATCCTCTCGAGAGGCGGCCCGCATGCGGACAATTGGAGCCTCAACCCAGCCATAGTGGCTATGATCTGGGAGAGGTTCGGGGTAGCTCAAGTGGATCTGTTCGCATCGAAACTCAATTACAAGTGCCCTCGTTGGTACTCGATGCTCCCGTCCGACCTAGCGCCGTTGGGGGTCAACGCGCTTGGACTAGATCCATGGCCCGAGGAGATGCTTTACGCATTCGCCCCGCGCAGGTGCCTCCTAGACCTGGTGGTCAAGTTCGAGCGCACAGGGGGTCGGTTATTTCTCGTGGCCCCGTACGAACCGAGCACCCCGTGGTTTCCGCGAATAGTGCCCTGGATAGTAGGCGAGCGGTTCGACGTCCCGGAGTGGGCGGACGCGCTCACGCAAGCAGGAGGGCTGCTACGGGAGGGCCCCTGGATAGGAGGCTCCCGATTAGTGATGTGGATGCCTACAAAGCCAGGCTCTTAACTATGGGACTTAGTGCGCAAGTGATTCGTGTCATCTTAGCGGCGCGTAAAGACTCCACGTATTCCAAGTACCAGGGGTACTGGAATCGATTTGACCAATTTTGCGCTGAACGCGACATGGACCCTTTGTCAGTAGGGATTGGCCCTATACTGACTTTTGTGGAGGTCTGTAGGAGTGATAGACTATGGTCTTTCTCCTCGGTCAAAGTCTGTGTATCGGCTCTCACGTTCTTCCGGGAGGAAGATCGAGGGTAGCACGGTTTTCACGCACCCGCTCATGACGCAGTACCTGTTGGGTGCTAAGAAACTCAGCTAAGGAGCTTACGAGAGCTGAAACTTGGGATGCTTCCCTTGTTCTGCGCGCACTAGAGAAAGATCCCTTTGAACCCATGTCTACGGCAGACATGCGTTATGTCTCGGCTAAGCTGGCTGTGCTCTTGGCACTTACCACCGCAGCGAGGGGTTGTGAGCTCACTGCACTCACCATCAAGGGGATGGTGTTTTCTGGTGATCTGATGGTCACGCTCTTTACAGACCCCAGCTTCGTGCCCAAAACTGTGTCTGTCCTGACGAGTAAGGCCCCAGTGGTGATACACGCGTTTCATCCGTCACCGGTGACTAGGGATGAGAAACGCTTGCACCTCTCGTGTCCTGTACGGGCTTTACGCATTTACATGCGGCGCACAGCAGATATTCGTAGGTCTGACAGGCTGCTGTTGACCTACAGAGTGAGCAAACCAGGTTATGCCCTTTCCACCCAGAGGCTAGCACACTGGCTGGTGGATGGTATTACGGAGGCGTATACCAAAGCGGGTAAAACAGCTCCTAAGCTGAAGGCGCATTCTACCCGAGGGACTGCTACGTCGATAGCTGTGTCGTCAGGTATCGACTGGGAGGTCATCCGTCAGGCGGCGGTTTGGAGTGGTGAGACCACTTTCTTACGGCATTATTACCGGCACGTTAAGGTGCGGTCGGTTGCCGACGCTGTTCTGGAGCAGGCCTCTTAGGATGCTCTCATCAGAACGCGTACCCCTTCCCACCAGGGGTTTGAAGGGTTCATTGGACGGCTAGGGAACGGAGGCACGAATCCTGTCGTTGTTCAATGCAATAACCCTCTCAGCCATTTTGGAGTACGTGAAATGTAACTTTGGGTTCGCAAAGCGAACCCTAGTTATATGAACAACGACAAAATGGCTGAGAATAGAGCCGTTCTCCTCCTACCCGGGCCACAGGTGTGGTGCTCATTTAGTTGGAGATGGTTCGACTTACAAAGAGGAATAGCGCTTCCAGTGGGCGTGCCAATACGGGGTCGGTGGGAGGACATATGACCACAGGGGGTCATATTGTCCGGGATTGGCACGGGGAATGCACCTCCATCGTTTTTCTTTTTTCCAGCGAGCTATTGTGGATGATGTCACAATGCAATAACCCTCTCAGCCATTTTGTCGTTGTTCATATAACTAGGGTTCGCTTCGCGAACCCAAAGTTAGCTCCATAAATTTACACTGAATTATACCGTGAACTTTGGTTATGGTGTGGTTGCTGCAGAGTATGGTTATGGAAATAATAAACTGCACCAAACAAATAAAAAATAAAGTGCCCAATCTACTCGGCAAAATCAAGGCATGTATCTCCAACAGATTTTAAAGTAGTTCAAGCAAGGCCAGCGAAAGAAAAAATTTTGAACTTAGAAAATGCATTTGTGTAAGTACAGCCAACTCAGTTCCACAGTTACTATTTGAGTGATATATTAGTTTCACAATCAGAATTTTGAATTTAACCAACTAAATTTTCTCCTGATAATTTAATAATTGTATCTAATAATTACATAATTTAATGACTTCCTGATAAAAGTCTGCAACTTTTATGTACTATCTACTTTGGTTTGAATTGTGTTCATGTTTCATCTACTTGTGTTTTGGATAAAGTATTGGGAAACATCAGGGTTTGAATTAGCATAGACATGAGTGGCCATGGCTGGTGTGATCTAAAACACATGACATGTATGATCATGGTGTGGATTGTGTTTTCAAAACCAGATTTTTTCTTTAATGAATAATTCGACGGACATTATTCTGCTCTTATGACTAGTTTAATCTGTTTAGACCAAGGCCACAAAACTCAAAAAAGGAACTGTTTGTGGTCTGAACTCACTCCAGTGCATTAAGAGAGAGGTACAATTCTGTAGACAAGTTTTGTTGGGTTAGACCATGCAGCAGCCCACAAAATTACTTTTTGTGCAATTGGGAAAAACAGGATTAAATCGTTGGCTAAAACCTAAGCAATCATATTTTGAATGGATTAAATGTGTCCAGCACTGGAGAGCCCAGAGATGGTCATCACCCCGTTCTCTTCGACACTTTGTATTCTCTCGGTGAATCTACTATTCTACATTCTGCCAAGGTGTTTCCCATGAATCAGAAAAAGAGGAAAAAAAAGCTTTTTTTTAACATAACACTTACCTAAACACTTCTGCAGCCATCAAGTAGCATACAAACAACATAGCAAATAATCTTAGTGTCATGTTGTGAAATGCAAAACAACACAAGCAAAGGGATAAGTAGTTAGACACAGTGCAGGGAAGACAACGTGGTGCTGCATTGACAGACTAATGCAACATGGAGAACAAGATCACAACAGCTTAGTTTGTCACTCTTTTCCTCTGATTTCATGCCTTGTCAAGTAAGCTTGGGAGTTTCTCAAACACAAAGAAATCTTTATTTCATTTCCACTTGGCCTGTTTTCTGACTTTTTGGCCCACTGCCAACCTGAGTAAGCCCTCACCAGAGACCCTGAAAGCCTACTTCAGACAGTCTTCAATGGGCTGAAGCATTCACTTATAAACACACATACACAGGTTTTTGTGGTTTATGTGGACCTTTTTTCAAACCAGTAATAACCATGGTTTACAGCAGCCCACCATTCCCTTTGTCATAGAAATAAATGAGAAGAATCAAACTGCTTCACTGGATCCCAGGTACAACTCCCCCTGTTCAGATTTACATTCTACCACTCTGGTTAAGAGATCTGACCACCTGACATTTCAATGCGATGTGGGAATGGGCCAGGAGTAGGCGTGACCCAGCATAAAGGGGAATCGTAATGACCAAGGTGTTTTAGCCGGCCGCTTAAAGATTAATGAAACACTAAGTCAAATAGGGCAAAACAAAAAACAAGCAAAAAACTGGCTTGGCCTCTATGGCTGAACATGTCAACTAGGTTGCACTGCTGGCCACACCACAAATATGATGTAATTGTGACTCAATTTCCTCAGGTGTAAAAAGTAAAACAGACATTATGACTGGGGTATAGCCAGCAGTGCAACACACCATGCCCTGGGCCCCAATCCACTCCCTAAACACTAGCCCGATGTGCTAACCCTCAATTTTTTACATTTACATGAAAGACCCCCTCCAATGAAAATCAGGTTTTGTTTTGTATTTTTTGTTTTTGTTTGTTTTTTTGTTTGTTATTTTTACCCCTTTTTCTCCCCAGTGGTATCTGACCAATTACTCCACGCTTCTGAGCCATCTCAGTCCCTGCTCCACCCCCTCTACCGATCCGGGGAGGGCTGCAGACTACCACATGCCTCATCCGATACATGTGGAGCTGCCAGCTGCTTCTTTTCACCTGACAATGAGGAGTTTTGCCAAGAGGACAAAGCGCGTGGGAGGATCACACTATTCCCCCCAGTTCTCCCTCCCCCCTGAACAGGCACCTCAACCAACCAGAGGAGGCGCTAGTGCAGTGACCAGGACACATACCCTCCCCAGGGGGATGTAGCGCATGGCAGGATCACGCTATCCCTCCAGTCAACCCCCCGCACAGATGCCCTGACTGACCAGAGGAGGCGCTAGTGCAGCGACCAGGACATATACCCACATCTGGCTTCCCACCCACAGATTTGCCCAATTGTGTCTGTAGGGACACCCAACCAAACCGGAGGTAACTCGGGGATTCGAACCAGTGTTCCCCATGATGGTAGGCAACGAAATAGACCGCTACGCTACCCAGATGCCCGAAAATCAGGTTTTTAACTGTCACAAACCCAAGGAAACAATCCCATTAATGTGCGTGATGGTACTTTACATACATATCATTATGTGTACCTGCTTTGGCAATGTGAGCCAGAGATGCTTTCCTCTATTACCAAAGGATCATGTGGTTGGGAATGGCAGAGAGGATATTTGGAAAGATCAAGGGGGGATGCCGAAAGAATAGGTCAGTATGATTGCGAGAGAGGCTGTGTTGGATGAGGAAGGAGAGAAAGAAATGGGTGTGGGAGAAGGAGAGAGGAGAGTGAGTCTGATGAGTGTGAAAACGAGAGTGAAGTGTACATGTTTAAGAGGGAAAGAAGTGAGAAGACCGGCTGTGGAGAAAGTGTGGGAGAGGGTTATGAATGAGATGGATGTAGGGAGGAATCTGAGAGTAAAGTGAAACAGTGTTGAATGTGAGAATTTGTATTTTTTTTTTGTTAAGGCATAATAGGGTATTCAATAATGTAATATTGATTAAGTTTGATGATAATGTGAAGAAAGAATGTGATGTGTGTGTTGTGGGAGTGGAAACATTTATGCATTAGTTTGTTGAATGTTGTGAGCTGGAGGGATACATGTTGAAAATGGAGGAATTAATAAGTAGATGTTGGAGAGGTGGGTTTGTTGACAGAATGGAATGGAGAGAATTGTGGTTGTTTGAGGTGACTGGCAAAGTGAAACGATGTAATGTGAATTTGTTAAATTATGTTTTAAGCCATACAAGGTTTGCTGTCAAGTTAAGGAGGAATATAGCTCATTATGAAAAGAGGAGAGGTGAGGTGTGGAATGTTTTTAAGAGTATAATGGAAAGAGATGTTAATATGTTGGATAGTTATGTCAGAGAAGAGGAGTTTATTGGGGGGTTTGTGGAGGGGAACACTTTCATTGCGATTGGGGAAGAAGGGAGGGTGATGTTAGATTTTGGTTAAATGGTGTAGTGTGTGGGGTCAGATGTACTGGGGATGGTATATGTGTACTTTTTGTTTGATTTCCTTGATTTGGTGGGTGGGTGGGGGTCTGTAGGCTGGAAGTCATGCCAAAGCCTGCAGGTTCCCTCACTATGTTCTGTCTTGTCTATATGTGTGTTATTATTTTGATTTGGTGGGGGACTGTGGGATGGAAGCCATGCAAACGCCTGTAGGTTACTGCACTATTGTACTGTCTTATCGATCTGTGGTTTTTGAATTGGATTTATTTGATTTGGTTGGGGGCCTGTGGGTTTTAAAATTTAGTTGAATGTCCAAAAAAAAAAAATTAAACGTGTATACCTGTCACACACTTTTGACCTTTTTTGTCCTACATCGTTCATTTTTGGAAATTGATATTTTGATCAGATTGTTGGAAAATGATTCAGTTTGACATTCCATGCATAAAAAAATGTGAAAATACTCCCCTGAATGCAAAAAAGATGGATCGAAATAAAACCAATCACGCTCATGAAATGAAAAAAAAAACAAAAGATCCGAAAATCTGAGAGAAATGGTACAGTTTGTTTGGGAAAATCTTAACATCCCAGCTAATCTTCCGGAGAAGTTGCAGGTTTTTGCAGGAGCCATTTTCCATAGCACCGTTTTGAAAATTTATCACAAAACATCGATTTTGCCACAAAATTTATATTGACACCGTGCCATCCATTTGTCCAGGGGACACAGCAAGAACGATCCGACATGTTGGTCTACTGGTAAGTTTATTTCGGTCTCTTTCTCTAGAGACTCTCTAGTGTTCAAAACATTTCTTCCTAACGGTGCATCTGAGCATTTATCTTTACAAGGTAGATAACTTGTCAGAACTGATGAGCAGGACCAAGGTTTATCTAACATTATCCAGCCATCCATTATCCAAGCCGCTGATCCCAACCGGGGTCACAGGAATGCTTGAGCCCATCCCAGCAGTCATTGGACGGCAGGGGGGGAGGCACCCTGGACAGGCTGCCAGTCCATCACAGGGCTGACACATTCACACCTAGGTACAATTTATTATGGCCGATTCACCTGACCTACATGTCTTTGGACTGTGGGAAGAAACCAGAGCACCCAGAGGAAACCCACACAGACACGGGGAGAACTAGCAAGCTCCACACAGAGGATGCCCCGGGATGACCCCAAAGGTTGGACTACCCCAGGGTTCAAACCCAGGACCTTCTTGCTGTGGGACGACCACACTAACCACTACATCACCGTGCCAATGTAGACAAGCCGAAGGCTCGTGTTATCTATTACCATTGCATTTCTAACGTTGTAGAGAGCGATACATAAAATATACTAACATTCTGATACATCCATGTGTATGCGACTGTGGCAGGTCTGTTGCCACAAAGGAGTTCAGACATAGGGACGGAGGCAAATATTGTGAGCCCCAACTATATTTATTACGACACAAAAATACAGACAGGAAGAGTAGACAGAGCCAGCCACAGATCTGGCCAGCATGGACAGCTTTCCCAGTTTTTCCACTGCTCCGCTACCTCGCAGTGACAGCCCCGCCCAACATAGTGTGCTGCCCCCGGCCCACACGGCATCTCCTTTGATCCTGTGCCCATGATCCAGTGCTCCCCCACAGCATCAATCAGCTCCGGCTCCCCCTCTATCTCTCTCCGTCCACGCCAGCCTGCTATCTATCTGGTCCATCTTAGTCATCTGGTACATTCGCTGCCTTCCACTTAGTGTGGCAGTAGCTGCCATCTTCACTACCATCCCTCCTAAACACATCCATGCCTCCACAGGTATGTCATCTAGACCAACCGACTTTTCACTCTTCTCTTCATAGCTGCCCTTACTTCCTCCATGCTAATCCACCACACTTCCTCATTTACTATTCCCACATCATCCAACCATCTCACTCTCATTTTCTTCATTCATCAGCCCCTCAAGGCACTCCTTACACCTTCTCAACACACTCTCCTCACATTTCCATCTCTATCCTTCATTATCCTAGCCTGCTGCACATCCTTCCCAGCTCAGTCACTCTGTCTAACCCAGGGGTGGCATTGAGAGCCATGTGTATGCAGGTTTTAATTCCAACCCGACTCCACACCAGGTGATTTCACTGATTAGAAACTCTTCGACCAAAGAAGAAGAACGTATCAGTGAAATCACCTGGTGTGGAGTCGGGTTAGAATGAAAACCTGCATACACATGCCTCTCCATTGCACATGATTAGCCACCGCTGGTCTAGCCAATCGGTGCAAGTCTTTTTCTCTGCGCTATGCAATCAGATATTAAAACATAGGAGTGACCCAATTAATTTTTATTGGTGTGCAATGAAGCTAATTTTGTCGCTCAATCTAAGATTGCGATTATTTCACACTGATAGGGTTCAGGTTAAAAAATAAATGATACCATGGGAGTAAAAACAGGACTGGAAGCATAACATTAGTAAGTTATTACTTCAGCATTAGTGGCAGAGTCTCTCTATGCAAATCACATTGCCTGTCAAGTTAAATAGTCCCTGATGGTTATAACGATAGTTCCTCATTCAATCAGATCACTAGCTGCTTGTATTTGTCTGCTGTGGGTGTCACGTATCTGGAAAGAACCAAAAGCAGACGGGACAACCAGGTAAGAAAGAAATCAAGTCTTTATAGAAGTGGCTGATCCCAGGAGTAGAGCAGGAGTTGGCTCAGTGGCAGGGAGACTGGCAGGCGGAAGTCCCAGAGAGCAAAAAATCAGACAGGCAGGCAAAAACTATGAAAATCAGAGAATGCGGGCTAGGACTGGACATGCAATAACCTTTAGGCAACAACCCATGAATGGCTACATTCCAGCAAAGACTGGTCCACAGTGGAGGCTTCTTAAAGGTGAGGGGGATTGCTTGATGGCCAGCAGGTGTGTTGATTGAAACCATGGACAGGTGTGCCAGAGTGAAGGAGGAGGAGGAGTCAGCAGGCGTCAAGAGAGAGTGGTTGTGACAGTACCCCCCCCCCAAGGGGTGCCACACCAGGCCTGTCAGGGTGTGGTCCTGTGGAAGTCCCGGACGAGGCGACGAGGGACCCAACATCTTTCCTCCGGGCCATATCCCTCCCAGTCAACGAGATACTGCAGGCTGCAATGAGAGTCCAGGAAACGATGAACAGTGTAAGCAGTCGATCATACGATGAGGTGGGGGCGGGAGGAACTAGAGGGCTGGTAGAGACAGGACACATGGAAGGAAGGATGAACCCGGAGAGTGTGGGGCAGCTTCAGATGGACCACAGGAGGGTTAATGACTTTGACAATAGAAAAGGGACCAATATACCTGGGGAACAGTTTTTTAGCGTCCGATTTCAAAGGTAGGTCTTTGGTAGAGAGCCATACCTGGTCACCAGGGGAGTAGTCCGGAGCAGGGGTGCGATGACGATCATCAAGCGCTGGTAACGGCCGGAGGCCCTGCTCAGTCCTTCATCTCCGTCTCGAACCCGGACCAGGTGGTAAGCATTGTGGCGGTCTAGTTTAGTGAACACTGTGGCTCCCTGGAGAGAATCAAAAGCAGAAGTCATGAGGGGCAGAGGGTACTTATTCGTGACTGTGATGTTATTGAGGCCTCTATAGTCAATACATGGCCGGAGGGTCTAGTCTTTCTTGGCCACAAAAAAGAACCCCACACCAAGGGGTGACGATGAAGGGCGAATAAGACCAGAAGCCAAGGAGTCCTTGATGTACCTCTCCATGGACTCCCACTCAGGCTTGGAGAGGCTATATAGACGGCTGCTGGGGAGGGGAGTGCCCGGCAGCAGGTCAATAGCGCAATCATAGCGCCGATGAGGAGGCAGGGAGAGAGCTTGCTGCTTGTTGAACACGGCTTGGAGGTCATGGTACTCAGGATGCACCAGTGGCAGGTCAGAGGTCTCAGGGCTTGACACCTGACAGGGGACAGACTGAGGCAGAGCAGACTGGAGGCATGTGGCATGACAGACAGGACTCCAACTTGAAATTCTGGCTGATGACCAATCAATATGGGGACTATGCTTAACAAGCCAGGGATGACCAAGTATAATGGGAACAAATGGAGAATTGATAACCAAAAAAACTTAACTCCTCTTGATGGTTTCCCGACAACAGGAGGTGCACAGGCTCAGTGTTAAGAGGTTATCCGGGCCAGGAGACGTCCTTCCAGGGCATTAGCTTCAAGAGGCTGGTCCAGATTCACAGTGGCAAGACCTAACTGCTTCACAACCTTTGCATCCAAAAAACTTTCATCAGCTCCAGAGTCAATTAAAACCAAAAGTTTAGTGGACTGACCTTTAAAACTGATGGTAGCTTGCAACTGGGTACGTGGACGAGGAGACAGAAGGCAGACAGTTGGGCTCGCGAGGATCCTCCCCCTCCCTCGTGAGCCTGCACGTTTTGACGGACGGTGAGGGCAGGAGGCGAAAAAAGTGACCAGGCTGACCACAATACAAGCAGCTGTTCTTGGTGATGCGGCGTTGACGCTCCTCCGGGTCGAGCCGGAAGCGGCCGAGTTGCATCGGCTCCGAAGCTAGGGGAAGAATCACGCCTCGGGCTTTTCCCAGAGTTTGGAGGTGTGGCCCGTGGAAAGTTGTTGTGACCAGGAAAGCAGCGCGTCCTCTCTCTTCTCCCGGAGACAGTTGTCCACACGAATGGCCAGGGTAACCAATTCCTCCAACCCTCCAGGCTCGGGGTAGGAAACCAATTCGTCCTTTATGGATTTGCTTAGACCGTTTGCAAACCCGGCCTGGAGAGACTCGTTGTTCCATCCGCTCTCTGCTGATAGCGTACGGAACTCAATTGAGTAGTCAGCGATGCTGCGGGAACCCTGGCGGAGAGAGATCAGTCTTTTTGAAGCATCCTTTCCCCGAACGGGATTATCAAAAACCTGGCGAAAAGCAGTGGTGAACTCAGCGTAGGATGAGCAAGTGGAGGCCCGCATCTCCCACACTACTGTAGCCCAAGCCGGAGCACTTCCCCGGAGAAGACCCATGATGTAAGCGACTTTGGCTCCATCCGTGGAATATGACTGGGGCTGCTGGTTAAACACAATCTCACACTGCATCAAAAAAGGGCGACAAAGTCCAAAATCTCCATCATACTTATCGGGCGGGGCAACCCATGGTTCCTTAGCCGAAGTTGATGGCGCTGAGGGTGGCGGAGCTGGAGGGGCAGGACCTGGGCTAGCGGAGGCACCACGCTGGGTCTGGATTCCGGAGATCCTTGAGCTGAGCTCACGGAGGGCCTCAACCATCCCCTGTAGCCCCTGGCTGTGCTGGCTGAGGACCAATTCCTGGTTGGCTACAGCCTGGCAGACCGTGGCCAGGTCTGTGGTGGAATGGTCTGCTGGGTCCATAGTGGCTGGAACGTACTGTCACATATCTGGAAAGACCCAAAAGCAGACGGGACAACCAGGTAAGGAAGAAATCAAGTCTTTATAGAAGTGGCAGATCTCAGAAGTAGAGCAGGAGTTGGCTCAGTGGCAGGGAGACTGGCAGGCTGAAGTCCCAGAGAGCAGAGGGCAAAAAATCAGACAGGCAGGCAAAAATGCAAAAACTATGAACATCAGAGAATGCGGGCTAGGACTGGACGTGCAATAACCTTTAGGCAACAACTCATGAATGGGTACGTTCCAGCAAAGACTGGGCCACAGTGGAGGCTTCTTAAAGATGAGGGTGATTGCTTGATGGCCAGCAGGTGTGTTGATTGAAACCATGGACAGGTGTGCCAGAGTGAAGGAGGAGGAGGAGTGAGCAGGCGTCAAGAGAGAGGGGTTGTGACAGTAAGTACATATTTGGCGAATAAAAACAGCAATTATGCTTCATTGATTTTCTGTCCAACTGGTTTGATCAGCAGGTGATTAAGCTAACACTGCTAATGCTAACGATATCAGAATTTGCAAGAGACCTAATGCTTCGGGTTGATCAGAAAGTTCTACACTGTCAATTTCAAGCGGTGTCAATGCCATTCTTTGGAAGGCCCATTATTCCAAAACCCCAAGTCTGAAAAACGTCCTATTGGACTGAAATACCATTTGTCTGCCAGCCTGTTATTCCAAAGATACACACTATCCCTGGAGTTGTTAGTTCAGTGACTGCTGGTGTTACACCAACATCTGTGACCCATCAGATTATATGACTTTGCCCTTAAAATACACTATTTCGGCTGTCCCCCCAGATGCTAATCCAGATTTTAACTATACCAAACCCACATAAAAAATTGACCATCTGCTACAGAATGCCTAATCTTGACCATTTCTAATTTTATGCCTAAATTTAACCGCATCGACCTGACTGCCATATCTTGTCTGAAATAATGTGCTTTAAAAGCATGGTCAGATCTGATGGATCACAGATTTCAGAGTAATACATGTCCAGTGTCACTGCAAATCATTGATCTGAACTGCACAGAGATAAATACAAGAAAGTTGATATTTCTGATGAAGTAGACATGACATTCTCACAAGTGCTTTCAACATTACACCTCCTATTCCTATTCACATGAATTAGTAGTAAACAGTATCTTCGCATTTGCATGTCAAAATGCACTAAAAATATTAAGGGCAAAACCCCAGGGAGTGTGTCATTTTGGAACAATGGGCCTTCAGAGTATTGGGCAGTTATTTTCAGGATAACGGGCTGAACAAATTGGCTTTCGAGCCAATGGGCCATTTTTCGGACTATTGAGTTTTCGGAAAAATGGGCAGTACCCTTGCAAGCAATGTGCACCAGATTATTTACCTTAATTTTAGATGCTGAATGGACACCACAATCATTATAATTATTATGATGGGAAAGGAGAAGTATATTCAAAAGGCCCATTAAATGATTAAAAAAAGGCCACAAAAAAGAATAGATGTATTTAAAAAAAAGATTAACTAAACATTATGTATTTATTATAAATTCATGACATGTTATGATATTTATTAAATGTTTTTGTTATTTCATCTTATTATATTGTTCTGTAATTCAATTCAATTCAATATTTGCTTTATTGGCATGACATAGTTTTTGTAGATATTGCCAAAGCATGTAAAACAACAGCACAACAGCAACAATGATAATAATAACAGCAACAACAACAGTAGCAATAATAGTTTATGGTTCCACATTCTAGCTGGCAAGAACACGGCACCAACAACGCCAAGGCTGTGCGCTTGGCCCACACTCATAGAGAATGTGTGTACCTACAGCCCACACGTCACCCCAGACCAAAAGTGTCTGCCAAGAGGCATTTGCTAAATAATGACAATAGCAAATAACAACCAGTAATAGGTGTCATCACCCACTGTCTCTCAGGTTGTGGCAGGAAAATATAAATCTTGCTGCAATGCTTGCCGCAGGCCCCCCTCCCAGGACCATCCGCAGCTTACCTGCATCGTCCATTTCCTGGTACTCTGGAATCAAATGTTCCAGCTCCTTGACAAAAGCCCGTCGCTGTTTTTCAAATTTTTCACATTTAAGAAGAAAGTGCACCTCTGTCTCCACCTCATCTGTCATGCACTGACCACATGTTCATTGCTCTTTTGGCAACCACGTCTTTTTATGTCTCCCCTTTTCAATGGCTAGACTGTGGTCACTGAGTCTGTATTTGGTGAGGATCTGTCACTGCTTTCTATCTCTGACAGTTAAGAGGTATTCTTCCAAATCATAGTTTGTTTTTAGGGCCTGATAGACTTCCAGTTTGTTTTGAGTTTTGATTTCAGCGTTCCAATGTTTCAAATAATTGTTCTTGCTTTGTTTTATAGCCTGATTTATCCTCATGTTTGTTTGTTTTATAGTCTGATTTATCCTCATGTTTGTTTGTTTTATAGCCTGATTTATCCTCATGTTTGTTTGTTTTATAGCCTGATTTATCCTCATGTTTGTTTGTTTTATAGTCTGATTTATCCTCATGTTTGTTTGTTTTATTGCCTGATTTATCCTCATGTTTGTTTGTTTTATAGTCTGATTTATCCTCATTTGTTTGGAATGCAGTGCTGGCCTGAGGCTGATTGGTCTTAGTATTTGTTAAAGGTTTAGTGAGTCTCAGAACCAGCTGCTTCAGGGGACTCGTTTTGGGGTTCAGTTCTTGGGTTTTCAGAGCTTTAAAGTGCAATGTATTTGTTGGACTTGTATTTAAGTACATCCAGAAATTTAGAGATCTTTTTTGTATATTTATCGATAATGGAAACTGGCCTAATTCCGCCCTACATGCGTTGTTTGGTGTCTTCCTTTGTATTTTCAGAATCATTCTACAGAATTCAGCATGTAGGGTTTCTATTGGATGCTTGTCCCATCTAGTGTAGCTGTAAAGACTGAGTGGACCCCATACCTCACTTCCATAAAGCGCAATGGGCAGAATTATACTATCAAACAGTTTGCACCAGATGGAGATTGGTATATCAATGTTAAGGGATTTATTTTTAATTGCATATAGAGCTCTGCAAGCTTTTTGTTTTAGGTTATTCACTGCCATACTGAAACTCCCTGATGCTGTAATAATTAGACCAAGGTAAGTATACTGCATCGTATGCTCTAAGGTGATGCTAACAAGAGTTAACTGATATCTATTTTCCTGAAATCTGTGTTTCTTCTGGAAGATCATTACTTTTGTCTTTTTTGGATTTATTGCCAGGGCCCAGTGCTGGCAATAGTTCTCAAGCAGGTCTAGTAGTTGTTGCAGCCCACCTGCAGTTGGTGACAACAAAACTAGATCATCTGCATAAAGCAAACATTTTAATTCCATATCATGCAGGGGGACACCTGGGGCTGCAGACTGTTCCAGCTGCACCGCCAATTCATTAATATAGTATATATATTGAACAGTGTCGGGCTAAGTCCGCAGCCCTGTCTCACCCCTTTATTCTGAGTGAAGAACTCAGTGTGTTTGTCTCCAATCTTAACTGCACGTTTGTTGTCCGAATACATTGACTTTATTATGTCATACTCTCACTACAGATCACAATGTCATCCACGAACATTCTGTGTCTCTTTATAATGTCTTTCAACCCTTTGAAAACGGGCCTCCTGCGGGTGGCCACCAGCTGGCCACAGGAGGTTCTTGGCTGCATCATCCTGTTTAAATTGATCTAAAAAAAAAAGTGTGTTCATCATCTTCAGCTAGGACTGAAGATGGAGAACTGGCCTGACGTAGGAGATGCTGATGAACTCCTCTGCAGAAAGAGCATAATTAAATTCCTGGAGAAGATGTAGCACCTTGTGAATGGACTCTAACATGTCAATAGCTTGCCAAGTTAGGAGGAGGGGGCGTGTATTTCGATCGCCTGACAATACCTGGGATATAGCCTTGATCTGTTCCAGCACTGCAGTTAGCTACATCTAACTTTTTAAATTCAAACGCCATTGAACTAAACTACAATGAACTAGATTAAACACCGTTCAGAAAGTGAACACTTCAGATTTTTAATGTGATAAACGTGACATTAGTACAGCTGACGCTTCAACCGCTGCAGAGAAGTTTTATGTATTGGAAACCGTACAGGAGTTCACGTGATAGGTCAGGTACTAGACACAGGCACGAGAGGAGATGAGAGTTCAGTTCACAAACAAAACGGACGGCCATTTCTGTCTTCCTTTTTTTTTTTGCTTGTGGGTAATGGTGGCCACTGGTGACTGGCAAGGGGAAAAAATGGTCGCAAAATTACAAAGTTAGTTGCACTGGTGACTATTTTAGTTGCCATCTGGAGCCCTGCAAAGTCTATCATCAATCTTCAGCCTAAAGTGTTCTGGTACCAAGTACATTTATTAACTACTAGTTCGAACATGACTGGCTTGGAAGTCCAATAGCAAGGCACCACTCAGGTTCCGATCACAGAGGCCGTTCCTCCCAATCACACCTCTCCAGGTTTCTCCATCATTGCCCATGTAAGCGTTGAAGTCCCCCAGCAGAACTATAAAGTCCCGAGGTGGAACCCTATCCAAGACACCACCCATAGACTCCAAGAATGCCGGATACCCCAAACTGCTATTCGGTGCATAAGCACACACAACAGTCAGAGCCTTCCCCCCCAACAACTTGCAGTCATATAGAGGCAGCCCTCTCATTCCCCAGAAAGAACTCCAAATGGCGGTGCTCCATTGGGGATTTGTGAGTATCCCCACACCTGCCTGGCGCCTGTCACCTTGGCCAACTCCAGAAAAGTAAAGAGTCCAGGCCCTCTCCAGGAATTTGGTAACAGAGCCCATGCTATATGTGGAGGTGAGCACAACTATATCTAGTTGGTACCACTCCACCTCCAGCACCAGCTCAGGCTCCTTCCCTGCCAGAGAGGTGATATTTCATGTCCCGAGGACCAGTCTGTGATGCCGGAAGTCGGAACACCCCGGTCCCCGCCTTTGCCTGCCACTCGGCTTGCATTGCATCCTCCCCAAAGGCTCGTCCCTGCGGGTGGTGGGTCCATGGGGTGAGACAGAGAGCTTTGAGGTCGAATTCTTCATTGATGAATTGAACGGACAGTCTCTGATAGGGTTCCACTGTATGGCTTTACCACATGCCCATGGTAGTGGCTTAACCTAACAAAACCTAAACAAAAATACTGTCAAAGTATATATCTACTACTACTACTACTTTCAGCTGCTCCCGTTTGGCATATGATCCCACAGCGGATCATCTTTTTCCATTTCTTCATGTCCTTTGCATCTTCTTCTGTCACACCAGCCACCTGCATGTCCTCTCTCACCACATCCATAAACCTCCTCTTTGGCCTTCCTCTTTTCCTCTTCCCTGGCAGCTCCATATTCAGCATCCTTCTCCCAATATATCCAGCATATCTCCTTCGCACATCCAAGCCATCTCAATCTTGCCTCTCTTGCTTTGTCTCCAAACCGTCGAACCTGAGCTGTCCCTCTAACTTACTCATTCCTAATCCTGTCCTTCTTCATCACTCCCAATTAAAATCGTATCATCTTAAACTTTGCCATCTCCAGCTCTGCCTCCTGTCATTTCATCATTGCCACTGTTTCCAAACCATATTACATAGCTGGTCTCAAAACCCTCTTGTAAACCTTCCCCACAACTCTTGCTGGTACCCTTCTGTCGCAAATCACTCCTGACACTCTTCTCCACCCACTCCACCCTGCCTACACTCTCTTCTTCACCTCTCCTCTGCACCCCCTGTTACTTTGTACAGTTACCCCCATGTATTTAATCTCATACGCCGTCATCAACTCTACTCATTGTATCCTCACCATTCCACTGTCCTCCCTCTCATTCACGAATATGTATTCCATCTTTCTCCTACTGACTTTATTCTTCTCTCGAGTGCATACTTCAACTTCCCCAGGCTCTCCTCAACCTGCACCCTACTCTCGCTACAGATCACAATGTCATCCACGTACATCATAGTCCACGGAGACTACTGTCTGATCTCGTCCATCAACATGTCTATTACTACTGCAAACAAGAAAGGGCTCAGAGCCAATCCTTGATGTAATCCCACCTCCAATTTGAACCCATCTGTCATTCCAACCACATACCTCACTACTGTCACACTTCCCTCATACATATCCTGTACCACTCCTACATACTTCTCTACAACTCCTGACTTCCTCATACAATACCACACCTCCTCTCACGGCACCCTGTCATATGCTTTCTCTAAATCCACGAAGACACAATGTAACTCCTTCTGGCCTTCTCTATACTTCTCAATCAACATTCTCAAAGCAAACATCGCATCTGTGGTGTTCTTTCGTGGCATGAAACTATACTGCTGCTCGCTAATCATCACTTCTCCTCTTAACCTAGCTTCCACTACTCTTTCCCATATCTTCGTGCTGTGGCTGATCATTTTTTTATACCTCTGTAGTTACTACATTTTATTCTTGAAAATCGGTACCCGTATGCTTCTTCTCCATTCCTCAGGTATGCTGTCACGTTCCAAGATTGTGTTAAACAATGTAGTTAAAAACTCCACTGCCATCTCTCTTAAACAACACCCTGCCTGTCTGTGAATGTTCTCATTCATCCAGGTCATGGTTATCCAAAGGAGTTGAATCAAGTGCAACTGGACTTGGTATATATCCGTGAAGACGGTCTAGTCAGAAAGGCACGAACTGAGGAAGCCTCTTGGATGAGAGGTGAAACGTCTTCACGGATATATACCAAGTCCAGTTGCACTTGATTCAACTCCTTTGGATAACCATGCCTCCACAGGTATGTCATGTGGACCAACCACCGTTCCACTCTTCATCCTCTTCATAGCGGTCCTCACTTCCTCTTTGCTAATCCACCACAATTCCTGATTCACTATCCCCACTTCATCCTACATTCTCTCTCTCTCTCTCTCTCTCTCTCTCTCTCTCTCTCTCTCTCTCTCTCTCTCTCTCTCTCTCTCTCTCTCTCTCTCTCTCTCTCATTTATTTCATTCACCAGCCCCTCAAAGTACGCCTTCCAACTTCTCAACATACTCTCCTCACTTGTCAGCACATTTCCATCTCTATCCTTGATCGCTCTTACCTGCTGCACATCCTTTGCAGCTTGGTCCCTCTGTCTAGCCAATCGGTGCAAATCCTTTTCTCCTTCCTTAGTGTCTAACCTGTCATACAACTCACCATACACCTTTGCCTTTGCCACCTCTCTCTTCGCTTTACACTGCATCTCCTTGTACTCCTGTCTATTTTCTTCATCTCTCTGAGTATCCCACTTCTTCTTTGCCAGCCTCTTCCTCTGTATACTTTGCTGTACGTCCTCATTCCACCACCAAGTCTCCTTGTCTTCCTTCCTCTGTCCAGATGACACACCAAGTACCTCCCTCACTATTTCTGCAGTGATAGCCCAGCCATCCAGCAACTTTTCACTACCACCCAGTGCCGGTCTTAACTCCTCCCTCTCATCCACACAACATTCTTCCCTCTTCCACTTCCACCATTTGATCCTTCACCCTGCCTTCACTCTCTTCCTCTTCTTGGTCTCCATAGTCATCCTACAGACCACCATCTGATGCTGCCTAACTACGTTCTCCCATCACCACATTACAGTCTCCAATCCCTTTCAGATCTCACTTCCTACATAAGCTATAGTCCACCTGTGTGCATCACCCTGTGTTTCTCCCTCTTCTTGAAATATGTATTCACCACAGCCGTTTCCATCCTTTTCACAAAATCCACCACCAACTGCCCTTCCACATTCCTCTCCTTGACACCATACCTACCCATCACCTCCTCATCACCTCTGTTCCCTCTACCAACATGCCCATTGAAGTCTGCTCCAATCACCATTTCTCCTCCTTGGGTACACACTCCCAACACCACCTCATCCAACTCACTCCAGAATTCTTCTTTCTCCTCCATTTCACACCTAACTTGCAGGGCATATGCGCTGATAACATTCATTAACACAACTTCAATTTTCAGCTTCACACTCATCTCTCTGTCTGACACTCTCTTCACCTCCAACACACTCTTGAGATCCTCTTCCTTCGGAATTACACCTACCCCATTTCTTTTCCCATTTGCACCATGGTAGAAGAGTTTGAATCCTTCTGCGATGCTCCTGGCCTTACTCGCCTTCCACCTGGTCTCTTGCACACACAGTATACTTACTTTTCTTCTCTCCATCATATCAGCCAGCTCTCTCCCTTTAGCAGTCATAGTGCCAACATTCAAAGTTCCGACTCTCACCTCCACACCCCTACCCTTCCTCCTCTCTCGCTACCTCTGCACATGCCTTCCCCCTCTCCTTCTCCTAACAGTAACATAGTTTACATGGGCACCCTGCTGGCCAACAGTACCAGTGGCAGTCGTTGGTAACCCAGGCCTCAACCGATCCGGTATGGAAATCTGATTTATGATCCGAATATTTGATAGGCATATATATTTGATATGAGGGAAATGTACACTAGTATCCAAAAAAAAGGCTTTCTGAGTGGAGTGGCTCAGCTGGTGTGTTTGTCATACATATCAGTGGGTCAGTGCAATTTTGGTACCAATCTGGTGTTAAATATTGCTATCACTTTTGCCAGAAGCAGGTCTTACAGAGAAAGCAGTGTACACTTTTATTTTCCTGGCATTATTTGATGGTTGCGCACAGGCACACACCTCTCGAAAAACACATGGACGCCCTCTTGAATATTACACTTGCTTGTTCCACACAGATACTGTAGACATTCTCCAGACTGTAGAAACATCCAGGGCGTCTCCCCGCCTGCCACCCAATGATTCCTGGGATAGGCACCAGCATCCCCGCGACCCCAATTGGGATAAGTGGCTTGGATGATGGATATTTGAATATTCCCTTCAGTGGGGTAACTTGTGGCTGGTACACAAATATACTTGCGGACCAACTTGCTCAGTTGTGGAAAGTTGATCTTGTGTAGCTTTCACCAGGCCAGGGGATCTTCTGCTCCATCGATGGCAAGGGTCATCAGGTAACTATTCAACTCAGCCTCCACTACATCTTCAAGTTCCACAGGCAGAGGAGGAGATTGCCACACTGGTCTAAAAAGAAAAACTGCTGAGGGACTTCTTTGCCTTTTCCACAGAGGGCTTTGCACTTTGAGGCTTCAAAATGGTTTTAGTATGGGACCTCTTTCCCTGCCAGATTAAAAAAGAAAAAGAAAAAGCAATCTTGTTTTAAAATTTGCAGAAAGGTCTCATGTTTAACTTTGTACCATTTAGAGTTCAGGTTTGATTCCCTTCACTTAGAGATTATTTTTAACAGACATTTAAACAATGGGTGTCCACATTTTTGCACCCCACTCTACATCTATCTATCTATCCATTATCAAAACCACTTATCCTGCTCTCAGGGTCGCGGGGATGCTGAAGACTATCCTAGCAGTCATTGGGCGGCAGGTGGAGAGACACCCTGGACAGACCGCCAGCCCATTGCAAGGCCAATACACACACACAAACATTCACACCTAGGGACAATTTAGTATGGCCGATTCACCTGACCTACATGTCTTCGGACTGTGGGAGGAAACCCATGCAAACGTGGGGAGAACATGCAAACACCACATAGAGGACAACCCCCAAGGTTGAACTACCCCGGGGCTAGAACCCAGGACCTTCTTATTATGTTTTGAAAATGATATTTGGCTAACCTAATAGTTTTACATATTGCAAACAAATGTTTGGGGTTTTTTTTTCAGAACTAGTGGCATCTTCACTCTACTCTTCAACACAGATCCATGTGCCACTAGAGAGGCAGCTTCTTGCGATAGATGTAATAGAGCTAGAAATGCTATCACCTTTGATTTTTTTTTTATTTTGATTTTGATATACTTCATTAATCCCTGTAGGGAAATTATGCTCCGCATTTAACCCATCCTAGCTGTGTAGCTAGTAGCAGTTGGCAACCACCCTGCAGTGCCTGGGGACAAACTCCAGTTCATCTTGCCATGCCTCAGTCAAGGGCACAGACAGGAGTATTAACTCTAACATGTCCTTTTTTATGGTGGGGGAAACCCACTGCAGACATGGGGAGAACATGCAAACTCCACACAGAGGATGACCTGGGATGACCCCCAAGGTTGGACAACCCCAGGGTTCAAACCCAGGATCTTCTTGCTGTGAGGCGACAGTGCTAACCACTGCACCAATGTACCACATGAGAGAGAAGAGGAGAGAGAGAAAAAATAACAAAAAACCTCAAAACAAAACAATTTACTCAGAGAGAGTTCGTCAGCATGGAATCACACCGTATTAGCGCTAACCACTGGGCCACAATGCCATCCAGTTGCTGTTTACACCAAACATCCTACTTGTAGTGCCTTTGAAAATATAGTATTGTAGAGGAGCTCAAGCAGGAGTCGTGACAACTTTCTCTTTCAGCTACACAACGTGCACCATTTATTCCTTCACCATTACAACAACAATAAAAACCCGCGCAGCGGAAGTGTATTACAGTAAACCCGAACCGAGAAAACAGCAGCTGTAAACCAACATTCCCACTAGCTCAATAAGGGGAATTATGTATCCCCGTAACCACTACACACGTCCCCCCAGAATTCGCCTTAATACGAAAAGTCAGTGTGGTGAGGAGGGCGGATCTCTCTGCCCCAACGGCTCCGCTGAACAGGAGCTGGGGGCTGGTTAACCGCAGGTAAAGCAGCAGAGTCCTCACAGCTGGACCGGGGAAAGGGAGGGGCTGGGGAAGCAGGGGGCGGCTCGCCGGGGGAGGGGGGCCGGGCCAGGGGGCGCCCCCGCCGTGGAGGCAGGGCAAGACCAACAGGGCGGTCTAAGTCCAGATGAGCAGGCTTGAGGCGGTCCACAGAAACCCACTCCAGCCTGCTGCCAACCTCCACCACAAAGTGCTTATCTCCAGTGTCCCGTACCCAAAATGAGCCGTCGTAGGGTGGCTGCAGGGGACCGCGGTGTGCGTCGTGACGGATGAAAACATATTCCGCCAACCACAGCTCCGTGGGGACATAGGACTGAGAGCCACCATGGTGAGAAGTGGGGACCGGTGCAAAAGCCCTGGCTTCCTCCTGCAGCGCAGTCCGTTGGCAGCTGGTGGACCAGGGAGCTGTGGCGGTGGGAAGGAAATCCCCCGGGACCCAAAGTGGCTGTCCGTAGACCAGTTCGGCGGATAAGGACTGGAGGTCCTCCTTGGGGGCCGTCCTGAGCCCAAGCATGACCCAAGTCAGTTTGTCGACCCAGCGGTCGTCCTTGAGGGTAGCCCGCAATGCGGCCTTCATCGAGCGATGGAACCTCTCGACCAATCCATTCGCTTGAGTGTGATATGCTGTGGTGCGATTGAGCCTCACCCCTAAACCCGCGGCAATCTCCTCCCAGAGCGCTGACGTGAATTGTGGCCCTCTGTCCGAGGAGAGCTCAGATGGGGTGCCAAAGCGGGCGACCCAGTTTCCGATGAACGCTCGAGCAACCTCAGGCACTGTCGTGGACGAAAGCGGGACGGCCTCTGGCCATCGCGTGGTCCTGTCGACCATGGTGAGCAGGTATGTGAAACCACGGGAGGGGGGTAGGGGGCCTACCAGGTCCACATTCACGTGGTCGAACCTCCTCTCAGGTACCGTGAAAGGTATCAGGGGTGCTTTGACATGCCGGAGCACTTTGGAGCATTGGCACTCCACACAGGTGTCAGCCCAGTCCCTCACATCCTTTTTGAGTCCATGCCAGACAAACTTTGCCGCCACCAACCTCTGTGAAGGCTTTCTGCCAGGGTGAGACAGCCCATGGACTGCGTCGAAGACCCGCCGCCTCCAAGCAGTCGGAACGACTGGTCGGGGCTGACCCGTAGAGACGTCGCACAGGAGCGTGGCGCCAGCGTCGTCGAAAGCCACATCCTCCAACTGCAGCCCTGTGTCGGCGGTCCTGCATGCCTGCACTCCTGGGTCAGCGGCCAGGAAGAACTTGTCAGCTTCTTCAGCTAGCTTGCGGCAATCGGTAATGCTGGTGTTAGCCAAAGCGGCCCGCACCTGAGCAGGCAGTTGTCGCAGAAACAGTTGGACAAAAAGGAAATCGGGTGTGTGCGCCGGTCCCAGCAGATTCAGCATTTTGTCCATGAGCTCGGATGGCTTGCTGTACCCAAGCCTTGCAGAGAAAAGAGATGGTGGGCCCTCTCGGCGTTGGAAAGTTCAAAAATCTTCAAGAGGTGATCTTTGAGCCCCTTGTATTTGTCTGCCGCCGAAGAATTTGTAAGGAGACTCCCCACTCTAGTTGCAGTCGAACACCCGAGCGCTGATAGTACGTAGTAGTATTTAGTAGCGTCATCTGTTATTTTGCGGATAGCAAACTGCCCTTCCGCCTGGGCGAACCATGTCGTTGCTGATGACTCCCAGAACTCTGGCAATTTGAGAGAAACTGTGTTGATTTCGTCAACCATGTTCATCTGAATGATTGTCTCTGATAACTACCAAGAGACAAACGTCGGGGTCACCAGTGTAGAGGAGCTCAAGCAGGAGTCGTGACAACTTTCTTTTTCGGCTACACAACGTGCACCTTTTATTCCTTCCACCATTACAACAACAACCAAAAACCCGCGCAGCGGAAGTGTATCGCCAACGTTCCTACCAGCTCAATAAGGGGAATTATGTATCCACATAACCACTACAGTATGTCATTTTTCTTTTCTTTCCCTTAAATTTATTTCTGAGTTTTTCCTTTTTTCTCCCAATTTAGTGGCCAATCGATCCCTATTTTAGTTCAAACACCCACACTCGTACTGCATGCGTTCGCCAACTGCATCTCTCCGGCCGGCAGTCTCGAAGGAGACACCTCCCCACTTTCGTAACAAGGCGAATCCAGGCCGAACCACTGCTTTTTCCGACACACACAGAGACTCATTCATGTGACGAATACAAGCTGACTCCGGCCCCCTCCCGAAGACAGCGTTGCCAATTATTTCTGCATCATCGAGTCCGGCCATAGACGGATCTGACGAGACTGAGGCGCGAACCCCGGTCCCCAGTGGGCAACTGCATCGACACAAAGCCGACACAAATCTGATTATCATCCCACTAGAAAATAAATAGAGGAACTAATGACTCTTTCTTGGTTCAATCTATAGTTCAGATAGCATTTCAACTATTTTCATGCTATACAGTCAATGACAACATTAAATGCATTTAATTCTTATTGACAACACAATCTAAAATAAGTATAGAAAGTACTATGAAAATGAAAATAAAATAGATAGATGTGTAGCCCACCTAATGCCCCTCCCTGAGTTGTTTTTTTATTTTTTATAATGTTTTTGAGTTAACTAATTTAGATGCACAGCCATAGCTCCCCAGTATTAATAAATAGTATGGCCCAACTCAATAAAAACTAAATGCGAGTAAAGGTCTGACAAGATAGGGGGTATTAATCATGTGAATTTATTAATCAAATCCAAAAAATGAAAGGTTATTGAAAGTAAACATGAAATATGAATGAGTGGTTTTGTTCTGTTAAGCTATTTAATAGCTGTTTGTAGTTAAAATGATTAGGCCTACCTAAGGTTTCAACCAGTATGTAACACACATCACTTAACTTCAATTTCTTAACTGCTCACGCACTGAGACAGTGTTCACCTAAACCACAAAGAGTGGTACTGAAGAAAAAGTTACAAAAGTTGGCATTGCAAAGCAAAATGAAAAGAAATAAAATAACCCCCCATTGCAGGCATGATAGAACAGAGCAGCAAACTGGCTGAAGTCTACTCAGTCTGTTGTTGTGAACTTGCGGCATTAACTTACCAATAAAGAAAAAAGAGATGACCAATGATGGCGTAATGCCCCCCCCCCCCTCCCACATTGCTGGAGGAACCACAGGCTTTCCACAATTGCCTAATGGTGCTATCTGGGTAGCAGCGCTTCCACCTTGCCCACTCAGAGGAACCACAAGCATTTCCGGTAACCTGCAGTGCTACCTGAGCAACTTGAGGATTTTATCAGCGTGAAATACTAATCTATTTGCTGATGTGAGTGTGTTCTACCATCTCAGAAGTAGAGCTATACTGAGGTTAAGCTAGCCAGCTATCAAAGGCATTAGCTAAAAGAATGCAGAAAAGCTTCACGCTACAGTTTCCTTATAAATGCAATGACTTGCCAAATGAACATTGTTAAAAGGCTTCCAGTATGTATTGAACAGTTATATTGAACACTATGTTCCATGAAACTCACAAAATAAATGGATATAGCACATTTGTTCTTTCTGAGAAACTTCTGTCTTAACTCTGTCTTCTCTCTCTGGAAAAAAAGAAAAGAAAAAAACTGCGGCGTCAGTCCTGTTCTCTCAGTTACTGTTTCTCCCTCCCCCTATACCCGATGTCAATCTATTTCAGCTAGATTGAAATAAATTGAAAGCTGATCCTACAAATAAAAGGGAACACATAAAGTATGTGCTTAAAACAAATACAGATGTGACAAATGCACCCTCTATGGCAATTACCAGTATGTAGTTAAGACATAGACTTGTGTATTTGTACCTAGGATGTACAGACATCTTTCAAATTAATGTTTCTATAAGAGACATGTTTGCTTAACTACGTGCTTACCGTTAATTTACAGCCTCTAACATTCCTGTTAGGATTACTCCCAGATTGAGCATTAATTATCCCGTGCGTTCTGTACTATCATCAGAACTAATATCACTCCCCCTCTGTCCCACTGTGTCCATGCCTCCTGAGTTTGTACTTAAGTCAGACTAATTTAATAATCTCCATTCACGTAAATCCAGGAATCGTTTGGGATTCCTTCTTCTAAATATTAAAAGCTTACTCCAGCCACTAAAACTAGATCATCTAAATATATTAGTTTGCAGGCATACCCTGATATCCATAGATCATCCACAGAACCCTCCGCCATAGAAAAATTGGCTCAACTAATTTCTCAATTCTGCAACTCAAATTTTCTAATCTTGGGTGATCGCAACCTAAATTGCTTACTATTGTGTCTGACCAATTACAAGATGTGTGCAAAACCTTAATTTAACACAATTAATTATTGATCCTGCAAGGCCAAATCTGAAAGATCACACAAAAATCAACCCTAACTGATTTAATCCTCTCCAATAGAGATGATAAAATTGCTGCCCCTGATATATTTGACCTGGACATCAGCGATCATTGCCTGACAACTTGTGTTAGAAACAGAAAACTGAAAAGAACACAATCTCAAGTAGTCGCTAAGAGAATGTTAAAACTTTTGATGTATAAGCCTCGGGGATGAATAAAGTATTTTGATTCTGATTCTGATATATTCACCACACTTCCTTTATTCCAGATATTGAACTACACTGGATTACTTCAGGAAGTCCTTCCTCTCCATCACTAATGAACACACACCTTTAAAAAAAAAAGAATTAAAAAAAAGACAAAGCCCTTGGTTTTTCCCCTGACTTATCAGCTCTCTGTAAGGAAAGGAATGAATCCTGGTCACTAGCCAGATGTAGAGGGGATCAAATTTATTGAATGTCATTTAGACATCTAAAAAACAAGTGTACAGCTGCAGTTAGGACTGCCAAGTCAACTTACTATTTGGACTTAATTACAAACTCCTGCTCAGACCCGGCCAAATTCTGGAAGGCAGTCAAAAAGAACAAAGCCAAAACTCCTCCTCCCCCAAGTCTCAAATTTGACAGTTGCTTAGTGTGAGGACCGAATGATGCATGTTCAGCTTTTAATAAACATTTTGCTGCTACTGCCCACTTATTTGAGGATAGACCTATAGGGACCATTTCCGCAATTAATTACTATGTGCATACGGCTAGCCCAGAGTCTCAGTTCTCCATTCAGCCTTTCCCCGTTAATCTTGTTCTGGAAGCACTGCTGGCCATCGATATCAGGAAGTCAGTTGGTGAGGATAATTTGGATCCTTTTTTCTTAAGATTATCTGCACCTATTATTAAGGAACATCACACAAATATTCAAACTTTCTATCTCATCAGACATAGTTCCCAGTGTTTGGAAATTGACCCACATGGTCTCTATGCACAAAGGTGGAGAATAGTAATCTCAGTAACTCTTCCAATTTCAAAATGGTACTGTCTCTCAAAAATCCTGAAATCATTAATGAACAAAAAGCTGAAATCATTCCTCTCAGAACAGTATATCCTAAGTTCACATCAATCTGGTTTTAGAGTTAATCACAGCACCACCTCAGCTGTGACACTAGTATTGAATTATTTGATTACTGGTTTAGACAGCAGGAAATATTGTGCCGCTATATTCATAGATCCAGTGAAAGCATTTGATACTACTGAAGATTCTCTATTAATAGAAAGATTGCTCATTACTGGCTTTGATCAGGATGCTTGCTGCTGGTTTCAGAATTACTTATGTGACAGGCATCAGTGTGTGAGAATGTGGGGAGCCCAGTCTGGATTCCTGCCAGTTACAGTGGGTGTGCCGCAGGGAACCATTCTTGGCCCTGTACTGGTCACCATTTATAATCAATGAAATTATTTCTTCCCTGCATGGTTGCCAAATTCATCTTTACACGAACAATACCATTTTTTACTGTAGTGCTGGTTTTGTTCAATTAGCCATCGAGAAAATGCACCTCTCCTTCCATGCATTGCAACATTTGCTTATTAATCTTAAACTGACACTTAATCCAAATAAAATAAAATAGAAGTCATGTTTTTGTTTTTGTTTTCGAGATCCAAAAACACAAACGACTATAATTTGCATACCTCTACTGTCAATGGTTCAAATATTAAAAGGGATACAGAAAACACTTAGTATCTGGCTCGACAACAAATTTACATTTAAATACCACATCAGGAACCTTGTTGGCAAATTACGATAAAAGATTGGCTTTTTATACAGAAATAAAACCAGTTTTCCTTTGACTTGTAGAAAGAGGATTGTTGAAGCAACTTTCCTATCAGTTCTGGATTATGGGGATGTAATTTACAGACATTCTCATGCCTCCACACTTAGGCCCTTAGATTCTATTTACCACTCAGTCCTAAAATCTATACTGCTCAAAAAAATAAAGGGAACACCTAAAAACACAATATAGACCTCGATGAATTAAATATTTCAGCTGAAAATCTTTATTTATTAGACAGAGGAATGTGTTTAGAGCCATTGAATGATCAATGGAAATCAAAATCATTAGCCCATTAAGGTCTGGATTCAGAATCATACTCAAAATCAAAGTGGAAAATGAGAACATAGGCTGATCCAACTTCTGTGGAAATTCTTCTAGACGATTCAAAATGAGGCTCAGTAGTGTGTGTGGCCTCCACGTGCCTGTATGCACTCCCTACAACGTCTGGGCATGCTCCTGATGAAACGATGGATGGTCTCCTGAGGGATCTCCTCCCAGACTTGGATCAGGGCATCGGTCAACTCCTGGACAGTCTGTGGTGCGACATCGCGTTGGCGGATGGTATGAGACATGATGTCCCAGAGGTGCTCGATTGGATTCAGGTCTGGGGAACGTGCAGGCCAGTCCATAGCATCAATGCCCTCGACATACAGGAACTGCTGACACACTCTGGCCACATGAGGACGAGCATTGTCATGCATGAGCAGGAACCCAGGGCCCACTGCACCAGCATATGGTCTGACAAGGGGTCTGAGGATCTCATCCCGGTACCTAATGGCAGTCATGGTACCTCTGGCTAGCACGTAGAGGTCTGTGCAGCCCTCCAAGGATATGCCTCCCCAGACCATCACTGACCCACCGCCAAACCGGTCATGCTGGAGGATGTTGCAGGCAGCAGAATGTTCTCCACAGCGTCTCCAGACTCTCTCATGTCTGTCACATGTGTTCAGTGTGAACCTGCTCTCATCTGTGAAGAGCACAGGGCGCCAATGGCGAATCTGCCAACCAAGATGTTCTCTGGCAAAGGTCAATCGGGCTGCACGGTGTTGGGCTGTGAGCACAGGCCCCAATTGTGGACGTCGGGCCCTCATACCATCCTCATGCATTCTGTTTCTCACTGTTTGAGCGGAAACCTGCACATTAGTGGCCTGTTGAAGGTCGTTTTGTAGGGCTCCGGCAGTGCTCCTCCTGTTCCTCCTTGCACAAAGGACCAGATAGCGGTCCTGCTGCGGGGTTGTTGTCCTCCTGCGGCCCCCTCCACGTCTCCTGGTGTACTGGCCTGTCTCCTGGTACCTCCTCCATGCTCTGGACACTGTGCTGGGAGACACATCAAATCTTCTTGCCACAGCACGCATTGATGTGCCATCCTGGATGAGCTACACTACCTGAGCAACTTCTGTAGGTTGCAGATACCGCCTCATGCCACCTCTAGTGGTGAGGGCATTAATCAATAGCATCCTTCCCCCAATATACCCAGCATCTCTCCTCCACACGTCCAAACCATCTCAATCTTTCCTCTCTTGCTTTGTCTCCAAACAGTCCAACCTGAGCTGTCCTTCCAATACACTCGTTCCTAATCCTGTCCTTCTTCGTCCCTCCCAGTGAAAATCTTAGCATCTTCAACTCTGCCACCTCCAGCTCCACCTCCTATCTTTTTGTCAGTGCCACTGTCTCCAAACCATATTACATAGCTGGTCTCACAACCATCTTGTGAACCTTCCCTTTAACTCTTGCTGGTACCCTTCTGCCACAAACCATTCCTGAAACTCTTCTCCACCCTGCCTGCACTCTCTTCTTCACCTCTCTTCCGCACTTCCCGTTCCTTTGTACAGTTGACCCCAAGTATTTAACCTCATCCGCCTTCATCACCTCTACTCCTTGCATCCTCATCATTCCACTGTCCTCCCTCTCATTCACGCATAGGTATTCCGTCATGCTCCTACTGACTTTCATTCCTCTTCTCTCCAGTGCACACCTCCACTTCTCAAGGCTCCCCTCAACCTGCTCCCTACTCTCACTACAGATATATATTATTATATATTATACAGCTCTGTGTGGTGTTTGCATGTTCTCCCCATGTCTGCCTGGGTTTCCTCCGGGTGCTCCAGTTTCCTCCCACAGTCCAAAGACATGTAGGTCAGGTGAATCGGCCGTACTAAATTGTCCCTAGGTGTGTGTGTGTGTGTGTGTGTGTGTGATGGACTGGTGGCCTGTCCAGGGTGTCTCCCCGTCTGTCACCCAATGACTGCTGGGATAGGCTCAAGCATCCCCACGACCCTGAGAGCAGGATAAGTGGTTTGGATAAATGGATGGATGGATGGATTATTATATTGGACATTGGATACTGGATAAAGCCTTTAATTGTCTCAGAGGAGCGAACATGGTGATCTTTAACTGAATGTTCGCTCTACAAATAATTCACTATAGACAGCAGATGATAACCACCATATACTTTAACTATATTTCACTTTTGTATCTGTCCAAGTCGGAGAGTACTGCTGGTGTCATGTGTGGCTGCCGCTTCTCCCTCTCGTAGCCCCCCCCCCTTCCCATCCTCCCCTGTATGTCTGTGTTATGTTTATCTGTCGTCTTGTTTCACCCTGTTTATTGTAAAGGGACTTTGAGTATTAGAAAAGTGCTATATAAGTTTAATTTATTATGATTATTATTATTATATATGATGTCTGACTTCTTCAAATTACTATGATGAGAGTAAATTTCCCCTCTGTGAAAAAACAATAAAAAATAAACAGCGAGCGAGAGAGAGAACGAAGAGAGAGGGAGAACAAAGACAGATCTCTATTTGAGCAAGGATTCCATACAGCTATAATTATCTATTGTATGAGCTCAATACATATTATTTCCGTTACAATACTCCAAGATGATAGAAGATGGTAGAGAGTGGGCAACCGTTAAGTTGTGTTTGTGTTTTCTCATTGCTTATGAACAGTATCGGCAATTTAAAGTGTATTTTTTGGCTTCGGAAAGGCAGAATGAGTAGGATTTGTCGCTTGCAGTTTGTAAACAAAATATTCAAAGTTGGCCCCTCCTCCCTGGCTCAACGTCACCAGAAGGACACGCCCCCTGACCGCGGTAGCCAGAGCACATGCCAGTGTACAAGCCAACTCCGCGTCACTCTTCACCCCCATCCTCTCCTTCAGTCCTCGCCAGTGGGTGAAAGCCAGCCCCAGATTCACTCCCGTTTTCGAACAAGCTTTGCCTGCTTGGTGTTTTGCCTCGCCATATTTGCGTCTTTTCGGCGTCGTCTCCGCCATTGTCGTAGGTTCCTCTTGGATGCGTGCTTACGATCTCGATCTGCCACCTGATTGCTTCGTTTTTATAGAGTCCCGCTGCCCAAAGGTTAACGCCCAGGAACGTCCCGTACACAGCAAAATAAGAAGCATGAGAAAACACAGGCAGAGGACATGGTCTCTGCAGATCCAGACACCGCCACACACGTCTAGTGGCTCATAAGTGATGACTGAGAGGGATTATTTTTGTATGAGTCTATACATTGATTTTTAGGCCAGTCCTACTCGTTCTACCTTCAAGTTGAGACTGATTCATCTGAAACCAGGCATAGAGAGAGTGTTGTCTTATTCCCTGAAACTAAAGACTTGCTTGCATAAGCCTTTGCTTTAAAAGCCATTTGGGGTATTTGCATGGTATCATTATCATCGTTGGCTTTGCAGGAAGCAGCCTTTGTGAAAAAGGACATTTACATTGTACAATAATCTAAACACTAACCCCAAAACTCGTCGAGATATTACAAAAGGTGTCTGCAGGTATAACTGTAAATGAACTTTTGCACCAGTTTGCACACACATTTCAGTGGGACGGTATATATTTTTTCAAATCTAGTTTCATATGAATTATTTGTGCAAGCAATAAGCAGATAAAAATGAAAAACAACAAAACCAGATGCAGCCGCACTGCATTGGCTGGATCAACAGCATGCTGGCTTTCCATAGAGTGCCATGGTTATATCAGGTGATAATATCAATATCGGACACACATGATAAAACTTTCTTTGGTCACAGAGTTAATTTATAGTTTTGCCCTCTGAGGGGAAGTTGCTCTACATGTATCACGAGTGGACGTGTTTGTGCTATCTGTTTTGCCTTCAAAACTTTATCCCATTCTATTTTTTTTTTCCATTTGAAATCCTAATGATATCCTAAAAAGGAATTTCCATCTGTTTGATGTGCGTGCTTCTCCCTCTGTCGCCCACCCTCTCTTTGCATCTGCTTTCCATATTAGCAGAGACTCCCAGTCTGCCGGTGTGTGCAGTGTGCCGTACCTCAGGGGAAGCACGGTGTTCCGACACCTTGCATTTCCCAAGTTAAAAATACTTCTCTTCAGTGAGGGAAAAGGTTATCCAATTAAAAGTAATTGCCTGAGCAGAGAAATGGATTCACTACCCATGTAGGAAAAAGAAAATATAGACAACAAGCAGCCTCCAGCGTCTGCTTTTGCATTATTCAGCGTGACGTCCCCTTCACTCTTCAGCCCCTCTGCTCCTCCTCCTCTCGCCACCACACACACTCATGTTTTAGCGTTAAAAAAAAAACGTGTACACACATCAAAGAATTTTAACTCTCAATTTGGATAAACACAGGATAATATAAAACCTCGAGAGAGCGAGGGGAGGGGTGTGAGGGAGATACTTAAAAGGACCAGGACTTGAAATTGTTCTAGACAGAAAATGAATCTGATGATGATGTAGAAGGACTGGAAAAAAAGGGGGGGGGGGATGATGATAAAGACATTCTGCAGTATGAATAAAAATATAATGAAGATGAGCGGAGAAAGAAAGAGGACAAGGTCGAGAGGAAGGTGCTGGAGGATCCGGTCCAACTCAAAAATAAGGCATGTGGGGCCCAACATGGTGACCTGGGGTTTCCCTTGAGAATATGCTCTACATCCAGTGGCAGTTCAGACACACGGCAGCAGAGATACACAACCCACTGGGCAGTTTTACATGAACTTAGAGCTGGGCACCTGCACGGGGCATTTTATAACACGCCCCTTGCTTCATTTTGTCATCGCACAACTTGAATACTTCTTATGCTCTCTATCCAGAGCTGCAGTTGTTTCATTGTATCAGCACGGCTCCTCAAGTGTGACAGACAAATCAAAACAAACTGCCGTGCAGGCAGACAGATGCACAAATACACACACGCCTGCCCGTAGAGACGCAGACTCTCCCAGACGCACCCACACACTTTCTTTCGTCTTTTCTCTGTCACTCTCTCACACATAGTGTAAACACAAACACACACACGCATGCATGCATGCACAACACATGCATGTGTGCACACACTCGCATGCTTGTGCCCACATACAGACTCACAGACATATATCAGGATTGCACATAAATGGACTGTTGACAAAATATCTCCAAGCAGTCCATATACAGTGCACATTTATTTTAATCAATGAGCAGACCAAACAAAAGTGCTGTACATGAAGGTGATCACTTCATCATCTGACTTTTTACATCCTGGGTCCTGTTTTCATCGCATTTGCTATTGTGCATATCGGTTATTATATTGTTTTACTTCCTGGCTTCACTGTGGGGATTTTGGACATGGGACTGCTTTTAGACACAGCTTTACGACATTGGAGCAAACGAATATGAGACATGATTTAACATTATGACTTCTCCATTACACTGGCTGAGCAGTGTATCAATGGTTAGGTGTACCTATGGTAGGTAGGATGGTCATTCCCTCAAGCTGAACCAGGGGATTGACTAGCAATGTGACGAATCACTACTGATAATATTGGATCTTTTGGGTAAAAACTTTCAACTCTGGTTTAGATAATTGGGTTGAATGAGACTGATTGAAATGTGTCTGACAGTCGTGTCCGACTGACCGTAAAATGCTGCTGTAAGGCCGAGCTCAAGCTGCGTGGCCACCTAGCCAAGGGCCTCGCAATCACATCATGACTGATGTGCATGACGGCAAAGACGAGGAAAATAAGACCCAGGTTGTGTAAGAAAAGCGGAGTTGTGCTTTAAGGAGCTTGAAAGAGGAGCGAAGTAATCCTCTCTCCATTGTTATATGGATGTGTGGTCTAGTCTATGACCGCAAGAGGAGGGATAGAGCTGCTACCTCCCAGAATCCCTCTCTGCCTTCCTTTCTCCCTCCATGCCCCTCCCCTCTTTTACCCCACTTCTTACCTTCCATCTGCCCCATTCTCTCTCCGTCTCTCCAACTCAGTCTCTGCCTTCATCACTCTCCCTCGCTCTGACCCGTTTTATAATTCAGATGGACGTCTTTTTTTCTTCCAAACAGCCACCAAGCCTGGCTGTCTCTAGGAGCCTATAAGAAAATGAGTCCACGGCCCGTGTCTGTCATTCATCACTATTTACTGCCAAACATGTGACTGATGCTTTCAGGGTGGCGGAGAGGGTGCCGGCTGCCAGTGAGAGCTGGAGAAGGAAGAAAAAAAAGAAAAAGAAAAAAGGAAAAGAGGAGGACAGTCAGGGAATCAGACGACATATCTTTATCTCTCCCTGCCAGACGAATGTCACTCCAGCTGCTTGTTTTAAACAGGTGAGCTGCAGCATGATCAGGGCCAGTTAAAACGTGTGTGCCAGAGGGCGTCCGGGTAGCGTCGCGGTCTATTCCGTTGCCTACCAACATGGGGATCACCGGTTCGAATCCCCATGTTACCTCCGGCTTGGTTGGGCATCCCTTACAGATACAATTGGCCATTCTAGGTATGTGACTGGACACTGCACTAGTGCCTCCTCTGGTCGGGCAGTTCGGGGGGGAGGGGCAACTGGGGGGGATAGCGTGATCCTCCCACATGCTACGTGCCCCTGGTGAAACTCCTCACTGTCAGGTGAAAAGAAGCGGCTGGCGACTCCACATGTATTGGAGGAGGTATGTGGTAGTCTACAGCCCTCCCCGGATCGGCAGAGTGGGGTAATTCGGGCGAAAAGGGGGGGGGGGTGGAGGGTGTGCCAAAAGGTACAAAAAGATAGTTAATTCCCTTCTTCTTTCGTTTTTCTTTCTTATCAAGTGGATTTGTGGGAAGGTTGGGAAAGTCCTCAGCTTGGAGAGAGAATTTTCTCGCTAGTCCGAGTCTTTGAGGAAGGAAGTTGAATGTGTAATTCGTGGTGCAAAGTGGTACATTGGCTGTACAGAAACAGCACACGCCCTTCTTTATGCTTCTTGCGCGCGCACACACACAAAACATGCACACACAGGCACAAACAAGTACTACACGTCCATAACTGCTGTAAGCCAGTGTGTGTGAGTGCTGTCCAAGGTGCTGAGAGTGTCTCCACTGGCCGTGGTGCTGAATTGGCTGTGGTTTCACTTGTGCGCGTGCGTGCGACCAAGCAATTCTCCGTTAAGCTGCTGTGACAGGCAGATAGCAGGCGAAGAGGGCCTCCTCTCTCCGCTAGCTGCTATGTTGCTAGTCCACTGCGCTTCACTGTAAGAGGAGCAGCAGAGAGTTTCTGCCTGTTGTGGGAGAACATGGAAAACTAATGGGTCTTGGCATGCACATGAACCTACTACAGTGGAGGTTATTCATTCACAGACTTCAGATGAGCAGACAAAGGGGGGAGGGGGTGCGGGAGAATGAAAGAGAGACCAAGAGATGGACAGAGAGATAGATTAGCCTATATACATAGATTCATAAGCCTAATAAACCCTAAATGCATCTTAGAAAATGTGCAAACACATGAGAAAATGTCTGAAAACACTTTCAGTCGTGTATTTCTTTCCATCTCTTTTTTTATTTTGATTCTCCTCCAAAGGCCTCAGTTGGTTAGTGAAGACAGCCTTTAACTTGAGTCATCTTAGATTAATAACACCATCGGCATCAAGTTCCCAATCAAGTCACATAGTAACTCCTAATATGTCAACAGCCTACACAAATACATACATATACTGTGTTGCCAATCACAACTCAAAATTAACTTTGCTGGACGACGTATACACCACGTGTGCGTCGCACAAACACGGTTCCAGAAAAATACACTTTTTTTTAATTTATGCACACAAAATGATTTTTCTCATTTATATATAATCTAGAGTGACATGTGCTGTGGCTTTTCAAATCCACTTTTCATATCACACAGTTTCACTAACACATGAGGCTCTCGCATACGAACTGCAGCTGCATGTGCAGCCACATTTCCCATAAGAAAGCATGTGGCGCACACAGCGCCCTTTCATGAACACACCGCAAATCATCAGTTTGCCACCCTGCAACCTTTGAACGCTCCATTAATTAACACAGCATTTAGCTTAGTCTAACGCACACACACACACACACACACACACAAGCAGCTGTTTCATGTTCTTGAAAAAAATGCAGTTACATATGTTATTTTTTTCTCACATCCACACACATACAACCACTTTCATACAATGAATTTGCCATATTGCAGTTCAGCAGCCATAGAATGCACTTTATATATAGCAACACAGCCTTTTACTCCAGTCTAAATGCACATATGGATAAAGTTCACTGGATGCCCACGCTTCATTTCCACTCACACACCAAGACTGGTGGGCAGATGGTAAAAACCCTAATGGAAAATATCAACACCAGACACACAAACAAAGGAAAAATGGGCCTAGAAGGGCCAAATATGACTGATCCAACCAATGCTTTTGAGAATGAGAAACAAAGCATTTATTAGATGGCCATCTTAACACCCCAAAATTGCCTTTTTTAATGTTATTATGGTGTCACTGTAAACGCGGGAAGTCAAGGTGACTGAGCAGATGAGCTCTGTGACTCCTAACTCGTATGGTTGGACGAGAAGTAAAACTGGTGCCATCACTACGATGTGACTGAACCGTATGGGTGTGCTGATATTATGCGTTTAACATGAATGAGCTGCAGGCTGCTGCTCTTTTCGGCCAGGAGACCAACATTCAGAGATGGTACAAGTCATGACACTAGCTAGGAGGGTCTTGATTTTGTCCCCTGGCTTAGGCACAGAGTAGTTCATTAAGTCAATTCGTATTTGTTTTTTTGCAAAATCATTTTATTTGTTTCAGTAAACAACAGATTTAGACTGCTTTCATTTGTCATTGCCTCATATGCATGTTTCATACAGGGAACACAATTGTGTTTTACATGGACCACAGTGCCACATAAAAACAAATAACACACAATAAATATTAAAAACAAAAATTACTACACACACCTAAACATCACAAGTACACCTGACACGGACAGTGAGTAAGACGGTCAAAAAGTCATTTTATGGAAGGTCTAAGTGTTCAGGCTGTTGAGGAACCTCACAGCCTGAGGAATTAAACTTTTGCATAGCCAATGGAGGCAGCACGAATGCTCCGGTACCTCCTGCCAGAGGGTGAAGTGGATGTGGGAAGGGTGGGTGGGGTCCTTCACAATGCTGAGAGCCTTCTGGGTGCACCGTGCATTATAGACGGCCTGGATGGATGGGAGAGCAGTTCCTATGATCTTTCCAGCCGTCTTCAGTATCCGCTGTAGGAATTTGCAGTTGAAGGCCTTGCAGGTCCCATGCCAGGCAGTGATACAGCTGGTCAGAAAGCTCTCTATGGTGCCTCTGGAAATGTGATGAGGATGGATGGGGGGGGCTCGCCTTCTTCAGATGCTGCAGTGGCACCTGGATGGGGTTTACATGACATAACACAGATACTGGGAAAGACCATTTAGTGTACTAGGGGCGGTACGGTGTCCCAGTGGTTAGCACTATTGCCTCACAACAAGAAGTTCCTGGGTTCGAACCCCAGGCCATCCCAGGTCCTTTCTGTGTGGAGTTTGCATGTTCTCCCCATGTCTATGTGGGTTTCCTCCGGGTGCTCCGGTTTCCTCCCACCATCAAAAAGACATGCATGTTGGGGTTACTACTCCTGTCTGTGCCCCTGAGCAAGGCAATGGAAAGAAGAGCTGGAGTTGGTCCCCGGGTGCTGCAGCTGCCCACTGCTCCTATACAATAGGACGGGTTACATGCAGAGAACACATGCCATTGTAACCTGTACAATGACAAAATAAAGTGGCTTTCTTTCTTCTTCTTTCTAGATGAACTGATGGGCTGGGGAAAACCACACCCATGTAAAATAAACACACACATCAATAAATATGTTAACAACACAATCAATGACCAAATCAACACACAGCCCCTGTTGTGGGGAGGAATAAAATTGCCTTTTTGCATTTTCTTCTCCCATGTTTGAATCCCAGGTTGGGGGGAAGGCTACACCAAAAGTTTCCTCTGCATGTAAAAGAAAACCGCTGATTCACAATAGGAGGTTGGATTTCTCACTTTTCAAACAAATTGCCACTGGAAGTTGCCAAGGTTTGTTTAAATGATAAAAGCAAACATGAGCAAGAGTCTATAAAAAAAAAAGAAAAAAAAAGAGTACAGGAAAGGTTAAAAGAGAGCAACAACATAACACATTACCCAACCATGTAATTGTCCTATTTGAGTAATTGTGAAATAATTATAGTCTTAAGCTTTGTCATTTAAACAGAGGCTCTGAGGCAGGTTCACACAATTATCCCTCAAAGTGCTTTTTCTTTATAGTAGGACAGAAGGCACATCGCTCTCTCTCCCTTCTTTTCCCCCTTTCAGACCGTCTGACCCGATGCCATTTGCATTATATAATTCACCTGTTATACTTCCATACATCTTAATACCCCTCTACTTGTTTCGTCATTGTGGTTCATGCTCCCCCCCCACTCCACCTCCCTTCTCCCTGCACACGCACTGTCTCTGGCATTATGCTAACACATATGTAGGCGGGTTGCTACTGTACAGAGTCATCTTTCAGTGAAGCTGCACTGTGTTAACATGCCTGCTGGGCCTGAGACTCCTTACTAATGTACTTATGTCTCAAATGGTGCTGGGCTGTAAGGTTAACACAAGGACACAGGTACACTTTGGACACATGCTTTTTTATATATAACTTCATTAAATGAAACCCTCAACGGTAGGGAAAGTGCTCAACAAACAAGGAGCAAATTAATCCAGTGAGTCAAGTAATTCTTTAATTAGACAGTACAAGCCTGTTTCATGCTATGCAATCATCAGCTGTCAACAGAGCTAAATGGCAAAGAATATAACATGTACACTATATGTACAAACGTATTGGGACACACCTCTTAATCATTGAATTCAGTTGTTTCATTCAGACCCATCGCCACAGGTGTATAAATCAAGCAGCTAGCCATGCAGTCTGCATTTACAAACATTTGTGAAAGAATGGGTCATTCTGGAGAACTCAGTGAATTCAAGCGTGGTACTGTCCCCTTTGCAATAAGTCAGTTCATGAAATTTCTTCCCTGCTAGATATTCCACGGTCAACTGTAAGTGGTATTATTGAAAAGTGGAAGTGTTTAGGAACAACAGAAACTCAGCCACAACATGGCTGACCACGTAAAGTCACACAGTAGGGTCAACGAGTGCTGAGGCGCATAGTGTGTGGCGCATAGTGTGTAAAAGTCGCTAACGCTCTGTTGACTCAATAACTGCAGAGTTCCAAACTTCCTCTGGCATTAACATCAGCACAAAAACTGTGTGCCGGGAGCTTCATGGAATGGGTTTCCATGGCCGAGCAGCTGCCTTACCTGCCTGACTGCATTGTGCCAACTATAAGGTTTGGTGGAGGAGGGATAATGGTATGGGGTTGTTTTTCAGGGGTTGGGCTAGGCCCCTTTAGTTCCAGTGAAGGGACATCTTAATGCTTCGGCATACCAAGGCATTTTGGACAATTCTATGCTTCCAACTTTGTGGGAACAGTTTGGGGAGGGCCCTTTTCTGTTCAAACATGACTGTGCCCCAGTGCACAAAGCAAGGTCCATTAAGACATGGTTGGGTGAGTTTGGTGTGGAAGAACTAGACTGGCCTTCACAGAGCCCTGACCTCAACCCCATCGAACACCTTTGGGATGAACTAAAACAGAGATTGTGAGCCAGGTCTTCTCGTCCAACATCAGTGCCTGATCTCACAAATGCTCTTCTGGATGAATGGGCAAAAATTCCCACAGACACACTCCAAAATCTTATGGAAAGCCTTCCCAGAAGAGTGGAAGCTTTTATAGCTGCAAAGGGGGGGGGGGGGCAAACTTCATATTAATGCCTATGGCTTTAGAATGGGATGTCATAAAAGCTCATGTGGGTGTAATGGCCAGGTGTCCCAATACTTTTGTGCATATAGTGTATATAACTGTGCCATCGTGCACATCACATGCACAACATCCAATGGGGAAGGGGGAGGTGCCTACATTCAAATACATGTGATCAGTAACCGTCCAGTTGGAGGGGGAGGGGGAGGTTGCATCCAAAGTTAATAGCATTTGTCTATTGGCATTATCTATTTATAATAACAAAATAGATGCTTATATCTGTGTCTGCAACTGCTGGCCAATTAATTCCTGTTATTCAATGTTGACATTTGTGGTTTGCAAATGATAAAATATTTTTTCAGTTAGACATAAGGTTGCACATTTTGCCACTGGTTGAGTATGCTTTGTTTTTTGAGAGGATTATATATATATGTGTGTGTGTGTGTGTGTGTGTGTGTGTGTATATATATATGCACCCTGAAATCTAATAGTTCAATCCAATGTGATCCTTTTCTGTTTGTTTTTTTGTCTATTCAAATGTGTTTCTCCCTGGTTTATAATAAAATGGTGTGACAATCATTTCCATTCTGTTGTTGGACAATGCTCGCTGCCGTTTGACGGAGACAAAACAAAATAGTTGCAGATAATCAGCCTTTTGAAGTTCGATGACTGTCGTAACTTTTGGAGCAGTTGTAGTTCCCCGCCCTGTAATGTCATTGTCACACTTAGCCATCCCGGCCCATCATCGCCGCTTTGTTTACCGTGTCTGTGTGGCTTTAATCAGGATCTGAGTCGGCGAGGGCTCATAGAGTGGAGGTGTTATTAGACTGTCTGTCAGGGGAAGAAAGAACGGATGTGTTGGGTGGAGGATTCTGCTGGGGTTCATTTTGAAGAAAAGCCCTAGAGGTAACACTCTGTTATGCAGCAACACACACACACACACACACACACACACACACACACACACACACACAATCATTTCCCACTATAGATGCAGATGCAAACTCATGAACACCATGAGGTTTCTGCCCCCACTCTACTTCATCTGTGTGTGTGTGTGTGTGTGTGTGTGTGTCTGAGAGAGAGAATGTGTGTGTGAGAGAGAAAGTGTGTGTCTGAGTTTAAGGATGTGATTGACTGAAAGAGAGAGAGAGAGAGAGAGAGAGAGAGAGAGAGAGAGAGAGAGAGAGAGAGAGAGAGAGAGAGAGAGAGAATATGTCTGTCTGACTGCCTCAGTTGTTTAAAAAGCCCAATCTATTTTTTATTTTACCGCTGAATTCGGTGTGATCGTGCTGTGAATACAAGCTTAGCTGCTTTTGCTGTGGTAGAGAATGGATGGAAGACTTGATGCTGAAACCAGAATTCTCTCTTCTGTTTTTATCCTCCTCTCTCTGATCTCGCTGCCTCTCTCTGATTCTCCTTCTGTCCATCTTTCCCTATCAGAGTTATTTAGCTTTTCTCTGGCTGATATTTCTCTGTTGGTCAATTATCTCTCCTCTCTTGGTGCTGGTCTCTCATGACTGCTCTCTCTCTCTCTCTCTCTCTCTCTCTCTCTCTCTCTCTCTCTCTCTCTCTCTCTCTCTCTCTCTCTCTCTCTCTCTCTCTCTCTCTCTCTCTCTCTCTCTCTCTCTCTCTCTCTCTCTCTCTCTCTCTCTCTCTCTCTCTCTCTCTCTATCCATTTGTAGAGATTGCTTTTTAGCTACATTACTCATATATTACCCTCAATTTCTTGATTTCTCTTTTGGTCAGTTGAACTCTTGCTCACCCTGTATCTCAGTTTTATTTTATATTCTCTCAGTCAAACATCTTTTTCATTCTCTTCCTCATTCTTTGCTAGCTTCTCTCATTTCTCTCCATCGCTCTCATTTCTCTTTCACCTCATCACCACATCTCATCCACATTTCTCCCGCAGGCATTGGGTACCTTATTCTCTATCTGACTTCTCTTTCTCTCTCAGTGGGTGTTTGTGTCTTACTCTCTTTCAAACATTGCATCTCTATATATGCCCCCCCCCGCCCAAACGACCTCTCTGCATTTCCCCTTTTCTCTCCAGCGACTCATTTTCACTCTGAACGCATGTCTGTTTCTGTAATTTTCCTCCCTCTCTTCAATCAGTCACTCTCCCACACTCATCTGTCTGTCTGTCTCTCTCTCTCTCCTCTCCCCGTGATGAGGCCAGTCCCCTCCGTGGTGATGAGACAGGGAGAGGGTGATTAAAGTGGAGTCTCATCTGGTGGGAAAACTGACCTCAATCAGCACTCCACCAACAAGAGGACACTCTCTTCCTCTCCCGTTGCCACCATATCCCTCCCTCCCACTCAGTCTATCACTGCCTCTCATCCACCGTCCTTTATTCTCACTGATCCCCCCCCCACCACCACCACTACCCCCTTCACCATAATGTCAGCGCACCCCATCTCTCATCTTCTCTCTCTTTCCCCTCTCTGCGCTTGTTCCTCATCTGCCCCTTGATCCACTCTCGCTGATCACTCACAATTTGTCATCATCGTCCCGCTGTATTGTTCTTTGACGGTAATCTGTACTACCCTGCAACTGTCGCACTCTCTTTTCAACACAATGCAGGAAAACCTTATAATTGCAGAAAAAAAAAGTCACAACTTTTCTTGGAAGCAGCAGTCAGTGTGTTCCACATATACCAACTTTGAAGAGCGGTTTTAACATACAGTGCATCCGGAAAGTATTCACACCCCTTCACTTTCCCCACATTTTGTTATGTTACAGCCTTATTCCAAAATGGATTAAATTCCTTTTTTTTTCTCATCAATCTACATACAATACCCCATAATGACGAAGCGAAAAAGGTTTTGTAGAAATTTTTGCAAATTTATTAAAAATAAAAAACTGAAATATTGCATGTACATAAGTATTCACACCCTTTACTCAATACTTGGTTGAGGCACCGTTGGCAGCGATTACAGCCTCAAGTCTTCTTGGGTATGAAGCTACAAGCTTGGCACACCTATATTTGGAGTATTTCTCCCATTCTTCTCTGCAGATCCTCTTGAGCTCTGTAAGGTTAGATGGGGAGCGTCGCTGCACAGCTATTTTCAGGTCTTTCCAGAGATGTTCAATGGGGTTCAAGTCTGGGCTCCGGCTGGGCCACTCAAGGACATTCACAGACTTGTCCCGAAGCCACTCCTTCATTGTCTTGGCTGTGTGCTTAGGGTCATTGTCATGTTGAAAGGTAAACCTTCGTGTCAGTCTGAGGTCCTGAGCGCTCTGGAGCAGGTTTTCATCAAGGATCTCTCTGTACTTTGCTCCATTCATCTTTCCCTCGATCCTGACTAGTCTCCCAGTTCCTGCCACTGAAAAACATCCCCACAGCATGATGCTGCCACCACCATGCTTCACTGTAGGGATGGTATTAGCAAGGTGATGAGAGGTGCCTGGTTTCCTCCAGACGTGACGTTTGGCATTCAGGCCAAAGAGTTCAATCTTGGTTTCATCAGACCAGAGAATCTTGTTTCTCATGGTCTGAGAGTCCTTTAGGTGCTTTCTGGCAAACTCCAAGTGGGCTGTCATGCGCCTTTTACTGAGCAGAGGCTTCCGTCTGGCCACTCTACCATAAAGGCCTGATTGGTGGAGTGCTGCAGAGATGGTTGTCCTTCTGGAAGGTTCTCCCATCTCCACAGAGGAACGCTGGAGCTCTGTCAGAGTGACCATCTGGTTCTTGGTCACCTCCCTGACCAAGGCCCTTCTCCCCCGATTGCTCAGTTTGGCTGGGTGGCCAACGCTAGGAAGAGTCCTGGTGGATCCAAACTTCTTCCATTTACGAATGATGGAGACCACTGTGCTCTTCGGGACCTTCAAAGCTGTAGAAAATTTTTTGTACCCTTCCCCAGATCTGTGCCTCAATACAATCCTGTCTCGGAGGTCCACAGACAATTCCTTTGACTTCATGGCTTGGTTTCTGCCCTGACATGCACTGTCAACAGTGGGACCTTATATAGACAGGTGTGTGCCTTTCCAAATCATGTCCAATCAATTGAATTTACTACAGGTGGACTCCAATCAAGATGTAGAAACATCAAGGATGATCAATGGAAACAGGATGAACCTGAGCTCAATTTTAAGTGTCATAGCAAAGGGTGTGAATACTTATGTACATGCAATATTTCAGTTTTTTATTTTTAATAAATTTGCAAAAATTTCTACAAAAACCTTTTTCACTTCATCATTATGGGGTATTGTGTATAGATTGATGAGAACAAAAGGGAATTTAATCCATTTTGGAATACGGCTGTAACATAACAAAATGTGGGGGAAGTGAAGGAGTGTGAATACTTTCCGAATGCACTGTACATTGCTGTTTATATGGTTTGGATGCTCCAAGGCTCCAGGAATATTTTTCTTATACTGGACATATATTTAGTTATACAAAATAGAAACAACAATAAAATATGGTGGAGATTGAAGCTTTCATAATGTCACAAATCCTCTGTGCTTTGGCTGCCGTCTCTCCATCTTTCGCTATTTCTGTCCACCTCTCTTGCATTTTCAATTCTCTTTAAATATATCCAAGTCTGTTGCAAGCAATATTGCATGTTACCCAGCAGGCCTGATGAGGGTTGAAAAAGGGGAGAGCCATGTGTACACTTGAATATGTGGATTGTAATCACACTATAAACACACAATGGGTGTATGTTTGTGTATGTGCTTCTGTGTGCATGCATGTGGGTGTAATGAACGTGGGAGAGGGAGATATCAGCCTTTAGAAATGTCAACCAAACACTGTGGGTTGTCATGGCAACAGACTAAAAGCATCCCCACTTTACCTTTATAATCACTACCATATAGCATGACTATCATAATTTAAACTTGCGCTAAAAAACAGCACAATTTTCTACAAATCTATCACAAATGTTAGAGATATCTTACATTTTCATCAGCTGATAATAAGGCCAGGTATCTTCCCAGCAAGGGAGAGAGAGAGAGAAAACAAGATTGAAGATATTCAAAACTTTGCTATCAGGGATGACTGAATGCATTAGATGCATTTGATTCTCTTTTGGTGCATCTTAGCTGTAATGAGGACAGGCAACAATTTCTCAGACGTCTTTCTTCAGACATAATACTGCTGCCAACATTTCACAGAACAGAATAATGAGATACTATTGATTAAGTTGCTCCATGTCATTTACTGTTCTTCCCAGGAAAACGTCATCATGCTATATGTAACCTGTCGCCGCTGGTGTTCAGGACTCAGCTGCTTTGGTATAATGGACAGATCTATTTCATTTTATTTTATTTTTCAACTGCAAATGCTCTTTATTGTCCCTAGTAACTTGATTTTAGGTGTGTAGGTGCTGGAGGAAAGAATGTGGATTGACATATTAGCATACCTGCATGTGCTGTCAGACACGGCCATCGTGCATGATTTGAAATGAGTAGTTGTAGTTTCTGGCTGATTTCTCACGCGGGTCCATTTGAAGCGTCATAGCTACTTCCTGGAGTTTTGAATTACTTGGCCACAAAAGGCATTTGACTGGCTTTGCTGAACCGGAAGTGATGCAATCGCACCAGCCCCATTTCCAGTGATATTTAAATCATTTTCTGCATGGATGATCCGGCCAATTGGCAAATTGCACTCCCTCTGTGCGTGCCTTATTCTTGATTTGATTTGTAAGGAATGTCCGTGTGACTGTGTGGGTGTGCTGTTGTGCTGTTTGATGTGATTTGTGAAGATGTGTGCATGTGGCCATGTACGTGGTTTAATCCACAATCTGCTGTCTGCCAGAATAAGAAGCAGCTCTATTCTTTGCTTCATCCATAAGGCTCTCAGGAATTTGCAGTGTCTCATAACCAGACATGTAATTTAGACCTCCATTACAGTGAGATCCAACATAGAGGAATTGGATCATTTTGCTCAATTGCATACACTTAGTTTACAGTAAGCTTCATGCCTAATTTGTTGGTGAATGTGAAAGCACACAGAAGAAGCTGGCCCCCTCTACCTACTGACCAAAGTGATTTGGAAGAGAAAAGCCTGCTTCCTCTGAAATTACTCACATACCGTATTCAATCTTCACTTATCCAGGTTAGTCAATCAAAAAGAACTTCTTATTCACAATTGCAATGTGGTAATTTAAAAACCGGAATACAAGAAACTGTATTGCTGAGAAGAGCTGTCAGCAACGTGAAAAGCAGCTCTTATTTCTCTTTAGTAAAATATTCCTTGTAAATTAGCAAACATTAATAAACATTCACATATACAAAGATGTTCATGTGAAGCTGGCTTGTTTGTTTTCCAAAAGAGTCGCTAAGAATCTAGGCGAGCATCAATCCCTGAAGCAGTAGTTTCACAGTTTTCTAATGAGGTATATTGTATTATAAGTGAACACAAAGCTAGGCCTGTGTTAACTGCTGCCTTCATAGAATATATCTCTTCTCTCCTCTGAGGCTTTTAGTGCTCGCCATGATACCTCATTAGTTAGTGGTTGACCTTTGAGAATCATTTGTACATAAAAATGTATTTACCTTGAGCAGAAAACAACAGCAATCATCATCATCATCATAATCAAATAAATTATCCCAGCTGTATTAATCCATGTTTTGACTCAAAATAGAAACCTAAATATATCAAGTGACATAAGCCATCAAACAAATCCATTGGTCCATCTCACTGGCAGCATTGGAGAGTTGAGTCTATGTATGTGGGCATTCCATTGAAATAATGAAGTGGGAACCTTCCCACGCTGATGTTTTGTTGAGTAAAGACCACAATAACTTTAATGTAAAATCTGTAATGGTGTCAAACAGTAGCCTCCAGGCAGGCGCGGAGCCAGTGGCTCATTGCAGAGGGCACGAGGACCTGTAGTGAGCCCTTATACAGCCTGTAGACTATACGGAGATGCAAGACAGACCCAACAGGGAACTTACGGAGACGAAAGGGCGGAACTGAGAGAAATGCGGAATACAATGAGGTGTGCTGTTTCAGCACCATGGACAGTGCCATTGATTTACCATTAAACAACGACCTGCTCAGCAGCACAACCACTGGTAGGCTATTTCAGAACCATGGTCAGAGTCATGGATTTCACCAACAATATGCTCAAACCTCAGTCAGATAAAGGATGGATAAATAAGTAAGGCAGACTAAACTATCGGAAGAAGGATGCTGAATATGGAGCTGCCAGGGAAGAGGAAAAGAGGAAGGTCAAAGAGGAGATTTATGGATGTGGTGAGAGAGGACATGCAGGTGGATGGTGTGACAGAGGAAGGTGCAGAAGACAGGAAGGGATGGAAACGGATGATCTGCTGTGGTGACCCCTTACGGGAGCAGTCGAAAATAGTAGTAGTAGTAGACTAAACTATCTGGGCAGGCAACCAATGATAGAAGGCAAATGAATACACAGTCTGACATTCAGTGATGTTGTATACCCATACCGCCACACACAATCATACACATACACAATCAAGCCACACATAATCAACCCACACATTAAAACAAAGTACAAGTGTGCGACCAATGTGTGGCCTGCCGTTAATAAAATAACCAAGAAGAAAGACACAGCAGTCTAAAACACAAGCCAACATGAAATGTTCAAAATGTCCAATATCCAAAAACTCCCAACATCTCTGAACGAGTCAAACTCGAACAAAGTTTGTGAGCAGAACACGAGGCCACAAGAATATTCCTCTGCTCTTGCTCCTTATGCTTTAGTGCAGGAGTCGCCAACCCATCGATCGTGGTCAACAAGTCAATCTTGGAAGCATTCCAAGTCGATCGTGAGAAGTTTTCAAAATCAGAGAAAAAGAAACCCATAAACGTCAAAATGTTTTTATTTTCATTATTATTTATTTTAATTTCACTTGCGCCCTGTGTGAGCTCTGTGTGTACTGATGGTGGTCGAGGGGCAGGTAAGGGGAATGTATATCTGGCCAATCAAATACAGTTTTTAGGTTAACCGCTGATAAATTATGTCCCTGACTCCCGCCTTAACTAGCTCAGGCACTTCCTGTTACGCTCACAAGCTATCAAGCTAACGATACAGGATGGCGGAGGCACAACCGAAAAAGCAAAACTTATTTTCATGTGGAATGGGAACACAATTTTCTGTTCACCATAGTAAAGGACAAAACTGTTGTGTTTTGTGCTGCGGTAGTGCAGTATAGATAGGGTTTTATGTGCAAAATGCTTGTTGATATATTTTGTTCTTATTTCTATTTCTTATTGTATCTTTTATTTCTATTTGTTTCTATTTTCTTGTTATCTTGTATCTTGTTAGTTTTTTTTCTTACTGGAGCTTAAGTGTCTGTAACGGAACCCATTTTCCCCTCGGGGATGAATAAAGTATTCTGATTGTTATTCTGAAAATGATTTGCTCGATTTGTCACCAAGCTGTACCCCAAGTTCAAAGACACCTACTCGCTAAAAAGCATGCTTCGTTCAAAGAAAGCTGACGAGCTCAAGTCTATATTGAAAGCACAGCAGTCGCTTTTGACCAAATCAACAGCTAAAAGTAAGGCTGCAAAAGAGGCATCCTTCCGTGTCAGCTATCATTTGGCTAAACATAGGAAACCGTTCACCGACAGAGAGCTATACAAGGAGGCAATTGCCTTTGCCGCCGAGACATTATTCAAAGAATTGAAAAACAGAGAGGATCTTGAGAAATGTTTATTTGAATAAATAGACAAATATGTTCATGTTTAAGTAAAAGGAGCATGGAAATGCATTGTTGCAGTTGGAATGCTTGTTTATAATAGTTGCAGTTGTGAGGTTGACAGAGGGCGACATAAGAGCTGCAGTAATGCTAATATTTCAGTATTGCCACAGATTTATTTTATTCTGAAAAGTCTCGGTTTAAGTTAGACATATGCTTTTATTTTGACGAAAAAAATACAGGAAGTGACTGGTGTTTTTTTCGGCCAGTTTGACGTTTTGTGTGTGTGTGTGTGTGTGTGTGTGTGTGTGTGTACGTACTGCTAGATTTGTAAGACAGGTCCACCTTTTTTCACACCTCCTGTAATTTACCACAGCATTACAGAAATTAAACGTTGACTTTGAAGGTACAACCGTTCTCCTCATTATTGAGAAGATCCAACTAATCAACAGAAGACATTAAAAATGCTATCGGAAGTGTGCCACTTGGCCCAGCCACTGTGACGATAAGGGTGGAGTCGTTATCGAAGGACGTGAATCAACAACTGCTCAAGGATTCATCACTTTGTCAGTGCTTTTTGCTGCAATTTGACGAATCCTAGGGTGTGACAGACACTGCACAGCTGATGGTGTTTGTTTGCATGGCTTTTAAGGATTCAACTACTAAGGAGGCTTTTCTCACCCTTTTACCATTAAAAGGGAGGACAAGAGGTGAGGAAATTTGCAAAGAGTTTAAACGTTATGGTCACGAAAACAGCATTCCCATTCATTATTCACATTCATAAGCTGGTAGTGATCACTACAGATCGGGCACCGGCAATGCGTGGGGTGCATTTGGACTTCGTTGCACCGTCCCGTCATGATCCCGATTTCCAATTTCGCAAACCCTTTTTTGAACGGTTCAGAGCATTTCCACCAAAAAACAAATTGGTTGCGAACTCGAAAAGTTAGTTCCGAACCGGCACCAAAAAAATAGCAGGTTTTTCAGCGCGAACCGTGACGACATCAATGGGTGCGTGACATTCCGGAGGGAGAGGAGAGGAGAGAAGAGGAGAGGAGATAGGCCTTACGGTGGATAATGGCGAAATCGGCAGATAACAAGGGTGCGCAGTGGTCAGCTGAGGAAACTCAGTGTTTGGTTGTTTTCTGGGCATCTCCCGAGTTTCAGGAAAAACCAGAGAGTAGCACGAGAAAGAGTAAGCGGTATTGTAGAGGAGATCAATCAGGAGTCATGACAACTTTCTCTTTTGGCTACACAATGTTCACCATTTATTCCTTCACCATAACAACAACCACAAAAACCCGCGCAGCGGAAGTGTGTCACTGTAAACACGAACAGAGAAAACAGCAGCTGTAAACAAACGTTCCTACTAGCTCAATAAGGGGAATTATGTAGCCCCATAACCACTACACACATCCCCCCAGAATTCGCCTTAATACGAAAAGTCAGTGTGGCGAGGGGGGCGGATCTCTCTGCCCCAACGGCTCTGCTGAACAGGAGCTGGGGGCTGGTTAACCGCAGGCAAAGCAGCAGAGTCCTCACAGCTGGACCGGGGAAAGGGAGGGGCTGGGGAAGCAGGGGGCGGCTCGCCGGGGGAGGGGGGCCGGGCCGGAGGGCACCCCCGCCGTGGGGGCAGGGCAAGACCAACAGGGCGGTCTAAGTCCAGGTGAGCAGGCTTGAGGCGGTGTACAGAAACCCGCTCCAGCCTGCTGCCAACCTCCACCATAAAGTGCTTATCTCCAGTGTCCCGTACCCGAAATGGGCCGTCGTAGGGTGGCTGCAGGGGACCGCGCTGTGCGTCGTGACGGATGAAAACATACTCCGCCGACCGCAGCTCCATGGGGACATAGGACTGAGAGCCGCCATGCTGAGAAGTGGGGACTGGTGCAAAAGCCCTGGCTTCCTCCTGCAGCACAGTCCGTTGGCAGCTGGCGGACCAGGGAGCTGTGGCGGTGGGAAGGAAATCCCCGGGACCCGAAGTGGCTGTCCATAGACCAGCTCGGCGGATGAGGACTGGAGGTCGTCCTTGGGGGCCGTCCTGAGCCCAAGCATGACCCAAGGCAGTTTGTCGACCCAGCGGTCGTCCTTGAGGGTAGCCCGCAACGCGGCCTTCATCGAACGATGGAACCTCTCGACCAATCCATTAGCTTGGGGGTGATACGCTGTGGTGCGATTGAGCCGCTGACGTAAGTTGCGGCCCTCTGTCCGAGGAAAGGTCAGATGGGGTGCCAAAGCGGGCGACCCAGGTTCCGATGAACGCTCGGGCAACCTCAGGCGCCGTCGTGGACGAAAGCGGGACAGCCTCTGGCCATCGCGTGGTCCTGTCGACCATGGTGAGCAGGTATGTGAAACCACGGGAGGGGGGTAGGGGGCCTACCAGGTCCACATTCACGTGGTCGAACCTCCTCTCAGGTACCGTGAAAGGTATCAGGGGCGCTTTGACGTGCCGGAGCACTTTGGAGCATTGGCACTCCACACAGGTGTCAGCCAAGTCCCTCACATCCTTTTTGAGTCCATGCCAGACAAACTTTGCCGCCACCAACCGCTGTGAAGGCTTTCTGCCAGGGTGAGACAGCCCATGGACTGCGTCGAAGACCCGCCGCCTCCAAGCAGTCGGAACGATGGGGCGGGGCTGACCCGTAGAGACATCGCACAGGAGCGTGGCGCCGGCGTCGTCGAAAGCCACATCCTCCAACTGCAGCCCTGTGTCGGCAGTCCTGCATGCCTGCACTCCTGGGTCGGCGGCGTGGTCAGCCACCACTTGGCTGTAGTCGAGTCCCAAATGGGCGGCACCAGTGATGGCCCGGGAGAGACAGTCAGCGACCGGGTTGGACTTCCCAGCGACATGCGTTACGTCGGTGGTAAACTCTGAGATGTAGGCCAACTGTCGCTGCTGGCGGGCTGACCACAGCTCTGCCACCTCGGCCATCGCAAACACCAGCGGTTTGTGATCGATGAAAGCCGTGAACTGACGGCCCTCTAGTAGGAAACAAAAGTGCCTAACAGTGAGGAAAAGGCCAAGCAGCTCACGATCAAAGGTACTGTATTTGCGCTCCCTCAGGTTCAACTGCCAGCTGAAGAAGGCAAGCAGCTGCCACGCGCCGCTCACCCACTGCTCGTAAACCGCGCCGACAGCATAGTCCGAAGCATCTGTCGTGATGGCAATGGGCGCTCCAGACACAGGGTGTGACAGCATCGTCGCATCAGCCAGGGCAGCCTTCACATCCTTAAAAGCGTTGTCCCTCTCTGCAGACCAGTCCACGGCGTGTTTGAGGGCTGTGCCCTTCAGAGCCTTATATAGGGGGCGGAGGAGAACGGCAGCCCGGGAGATGAACCGGTGGTAGAAGGACACCATGCCAATGAACTCCCAGAGGGACTAGGCCGTGTGTAGGCGTGGAAAGTCTGCGATGGCCTCCACCTTAGATGGAAGGGGGGCCGCCCCGTCCTTGGTGACCCGGTGGCCCAGGAAGTCGATGGTGCTCAGACCAAACTGGCATTTGACCGGGTTAACTATCAACCCATGCAGGCTGAACCTCTCGAAAAGGGCTCTGAGGTGGGCAAGTGCTCGGACACGGAGGCGCTAGCGACCAGGATGTCATCCAGGTACACAAAGAGGAAAGGCAGGTTCCGCAACACTGAGTCCATGAGGCGTTGGAAGAACTGCACAGCGTTCTTGAGCCCAAATGGCATGCGCAGGAACTCGAACAGTCCGAATGGAGTTGTCACAGCCGTTTTGGGGACATCAGCGGGATGGACGGGCACCTGGTGGTCTATCCACGGACGAGGTCCACCTTGGAAAAGATCACTTTCCAAACCAGGTGGACGGAGAAATCTTGGATGTGAGGGACCGGGTAGTGGTCCAGTGTTGTTGCGTTATTGAGCCGACGGTAGTCACCACATGGACGCCACCCACCGCCAGGTTTAGGCACTATGTGGAGGGGCGAAGCCCACGGGCTGCTGGAGCGGCGGATGATGCCGAGGCGCTCCATGTTCTCAAACTCCGCCTTGGCGACAGAGAGCTTGGTTGGGTCGAAGCGCCGAGCTCGGGCGTGCACTGGTGGGCCAGTGGTGACGATGTGGTGCTCAACCCCATGTTTGGTCGTAGATGACGAGAATGTGGGCTGAGTGAAGTCAGGGAACTCAGAGAGAAGATGGAGAAACACGTCCTCTTTGGGGAGCATGCTGGAAAGCCTGATGGAGCCTGTATCGCTGAGTGTACACGTGTGTGAAGCGAAGGCGACAGCGTCAATCAGGCATCGATTCCTGACGTCCACCAGCAGCCCGTGAGCAAAGGAAATCTGCACCGAGGAGGGGAAATGCCACGTCGGCGGTGACAAAATCCCAGCTTAACTGCTGTCCGTTAAAACACATGTCAATGTGCCTCGTGCCGTACATACGGATAGAGCTGCCGTTAGCAGCTTCCATGGGAGGGCCATGAGCGCCCGATAGGGCATCCACCCTCTATGCAGGTACGACACTCCTCTGCGCCCTAATGTCGCATAGGAAATGCCGCCCCGAGATGTAGTCTTGCAGGAAAAGTAGCCTGTTGTCCTCCACGCCAACACCCATGGCCACTAGTGAGCACCAGCCTTGGTGTTTCCCGATGCTGAAATTGCACAGGGAGTTGCACTTTTTTGCCTTGGCCCCGAACTTTGCATGGTTAAAGCACAGGCCAGGCTCCTGTCGCCAACCGGGGGTTACCGCGGCGACCACCATTGAGTCACCATGTGGTGGCGTGTGGGGGTGGGCAGGGGTGAGCGCGGACGCGCAGTGCTGCTGTTGGCTGGCCAGGAAGAACTTTTCAGCTAGCTTGCGGCAATCGGTAATGCGGGTGTTAGCCAAAGCGGCCCGCACCTGAGCAGGCAGTGAAACAATTGGACAAAGAGGAAATCAGGTGTGTGCGCCGGTCCCAGCAGATTCAGCATTTTGTCCATGCGCTCGGATGGCTTGCTGTCACCCAAGCCTTGCAGAGAAAAGAGACAGTGGGCCCTCTCGGCGTCGGAAAGTTCAAAAATCTTCAAGAGGTGATCTTTGAGCCCCTTGTATATGTCTGCCGCCGGAGGATTTGTAAGGAGACTCACCACTCTAGTTGCAGTCGAACACCCGAGCGCCGATACCATGTAGTAGTATTTAATAGCATCATCTGTTATTTTGTGGATAGCAAACCGCGCTTCCGTCTGAGCGAACCATGTCGTTGCCGATGACTCCCAGAACTCTAGCAATTTGAGAGAAACCGCGTTGATTTCGTCAACCATGTTCGTTTGAAAGATTGTCTCTGATAACTACCAAGAGACAAACGTCGGGGTGACCAGTGTAGAGGAGCTCAATCAGGAGTTGTGACAACTTTCTCTTTCGGCTACACAATGTGCACCATTTATTCCTTCACCATAACAACAACCACAAAAACCCGCACAGCGGAAGTGTGTCACTGTAAACACGAACCGAGAAAACAGCAGCTGTAAACAAACGTTCCCTAGTAGCTCAATAAGGGGAATTATGTATCCCTATAACCACTACAGTATGGTGAATTAGTAGAAGAGATGGCCAAGAATGGGTTCACTCGAACGCAAGAACAAATTATCAACAAGGTAAAAAAAAACTTAAGGACTACCGAGACGATAAAAAAGAGTTGTCCAAAAGTGGAGCTGGACGATGTAATAATGATGCCATGTTATTGCTAGCTAGTGGGTTTCAGTGGGATGTCGCCAATGTTTACATCCGGTGTGCAATGCACAAAGTCCCCCGTTGATGACGTACAACGTTTCCACTAAAAACTGGTTGAAACGCGGGCCCGTTCGTCATACAACAGGTTCTCAGAATCCTGAATTGAACCGGTGCCTGAACCAGAGCTACTTTGGTCGAAAAGGGCTATGTTGAGACAGATTCAAAGATGGCCGATATTACGGTCTTGTAGATAAACTTGGACAAAAGTCTGATAGTGTCAGAAATTTAGGATGACCATATCACAATTTGACTCAGCAGTAACTCGGTGCAGAATATTTGCTGGCGCTAAACACAAACAGACTGTTAGCGTGAATTTGAGCTTCGGTGAGGACTCGATTATGAGCTGCGGTGAGGACTCGACTCCTGCTTGGCGTCATGTTTTTTTTTCAGCACTTTGTATATATTTATTTTTTTAAATAGCCACATTAATGAACTCACAAACATTATAAAAAAAACCAAGAACATAAATGCCAACAAAAATAGATACAACAAAATAAGTAAAGAAAACTAACCGTAATATACCCAGCAAGGCTATCAATTCCCATAACAAAAAGTCATTAAATAAGGTCATTGTTTTTACAGCCTACTTATTGTAACTTAAAGATAGTGTCCATGTAATGTTCCAAGTCCTTTGTGAAAACACTCTAAAGAGGAGTCCTTTTAGAAAACTTGCATCGATGAATGTGAAATGTTGCCATAAAGAGAATGAGGTTGATCACAAAAGCACTTTTTTCCAAATTCCAAAACTCTCACATAGTTAGAAAGGAATTGCTTAACTGGAAGTGTGAATCACTTTAAAGGAAACAAATCCTTTAAAATGACCCACCTGTGAATAATTTTAAAGGAAACTTCCTTTACTTTGTTTGTGAGAAGATATCTATGAGATAATGTCCAACTTTTTTTTCCCATGGAATATTCTAATCAAACTGAGACCAGTGAGTCCGCGGTGGTGTAGTGGTCTAAGCGTCGGCTTTGTGTCGATGCACTTGCCCACTGGGGACCGGGGTTCGCGCCTCGGTCTTGTCAGATCCGACTATGGCCGGACTCGATGAAGCAGCAATCATTGGCAACGCTGTCTTCGGGAGGGGGGCGGAGTCGGCTTTTGTTCGTCACATGAATGCGTCTCTTTGTGTGTCGGAAAAAGCAGTGGTTCGGCCTGGAGTCGCCTTGTCACGAAAGTGGGGAGGCGTCTCCTTCGAGACTGCCGGCCGGAGAGATGCAGTTGGCGAACGCATGCAGTACGAGGGTGGGTGTTTGAATTAAAATAGGGATCAATTGGCCACCAAATTGGGAGAAAAAAGGGAAAAATCAGAAATAAATTTTAGAAAAAAAAAAACTGGGACCAGTAAGCTACAACATATGGAGAAGTGGTAAACTCCCTATGAAAAACAGTACGGACAGCCTTATTGTTTTTTATGTGACGCAAACCCTTCCACACATTGTTTCATTTGGATGTACTAAAGGAATAACAAAAATATATTGAGTACCTTGCAATAAGGAAATTGAACCTCTGGGGATAGCTGCCATCACTATAGCAAATTTTTCGGGTGTTACAGGAAAAGTAAAATGTACAATAAACTCGGTCATATGTCTTGAGATAACCTTGAGAGTTCGGCAGCTGTCCTACCAATAAAATATTTCTATCAAACCAGTAACTAAAGAAAATACTTGTATAAAATTTGTGCTTGTATCAATATTCCATATCTGAAAACGGTGCGAAGAAAAGTTGTGCTTGTAAATCAATTTAAGGCTTGCTTGTGATATGCTGATACTTTAAGAGGGACTTTGTCAATTTGATAATTACACATTAACAAGAAGACCCTCAACCTTATTGAAGACAGTTCTAGAGATAATGTCCCACATGGGATGAGCTGTTAGACAAGACGTACTTTAACCAGTTAATCTTAAGAATATAACTCATAGAAGAAAAATCCAGAAAATCTAAACCACCGTTCTTAATAGAGTTGAAAACTACAGATTTCCTGATATAGTGGACTCGATTTTCCCATAGAACATTTTATTAGTGGCATGAGCAGTTTTGTCATCCAAAAATACAGATGAAGTGATATGTATAACCCTGGATATTCCCAGTCTTGGATATGAGTATGCGCTTTTTAGTACAAATCTGTTTGTAACCACATTAAATTTATGTTTTAATTTATCAATCATTGGGGCTTCATTTAAGGTAACTCTGTCCTAGGGGTTTTTAGCTACAACAATCCCTAAATAAGTTACTTTTGTTCTTTTACAGGAATGTTGCGAATTGATACCTCATTACAGTTTTTCAGTGCAAATAACTCACACTTACCCAAATTCAGGCATAAACCTGAATCTCTGGAGACTACTACTACTACTTCCAGCTGATCCCGTTAGGTGTCGCCACAGCGGATCATCCGTTATTTCTTCCTGTCCTCTGCATCTCCCTCTGTCACACCACCCACCTGCATGTCCTCATGTCCTCACATCCATATACTTCCTCTTTTCCTCTTTGCTGGCAGCTCAATACTCAGCATCCTCCTTAATATACCCAGCATCTCTCCTGCACAAGCTCCAAGCCATCTCGATCTTGCCTCTCTTGCTTTGTCTCCGAACCCTCCAACCTGAGCTGTCCCTCTAATATCATAATCATATCTAAACCTGAAGCTCTAGAGAATAAATCAATAATCTTTATAGGCGATTCTACCTGAGAGACATTTTTAAGAAATAATGTTTTATCATCTGCCAACTGACTTATTAGAAGATTATGATCAGCAACAGAGATACCTTCTAACCTACTGGATTTAATATAATGGCAAAATACCTGAGCCACCAGGAGGAGAAGGTAAACAGAAACAGGGCAACCTTGTGTCACCCCTCTCTGCAGAGAAAATCTTTGAGTTGTTCCATGTTTTAGAGCTATTGCCATTAACACAGAGCTATCACCATTATCACAGAGAATTTTCATAGCATTACAAAAAAATGTCCCAAAACCAAAGTGTTCTAGACAATAAAAAGTCAAAAGTCAAAAGCTTTGCAGAAGTCCTGGAAAAATATGAAACTTTTGTCTAGAATTAGATCAGAACAGTCTGAGGTCTAAGACCTATCTAATATTATTGTTAATGTCTACCGCTCATAAATCCAGATTGATTTTCATCAATTATTGAGTTTGAGACCTGCTTGAATCTTTTATCTAAAAAAGTCTCCAATTGTCCAGCAGAAGCAGATCTTTCTTTGGTTTGGGGATTAAACATATGTGTCATATGTGCCTTGTGTCATTGTAGTAGGAAGAGGGGAATTCTGGATACTTTCTGAATAGACCTTATGGTGTGAAATTATGTGAGTAAATCAGAGAATAATTTGTAAAATTCAGCAGTGATACCATCATTACCAGGTGATTTCTTGTTTTTGAGTGAATGGATGCCCTCCTTAATTTCACCCTCTGATATTAGAGCTTCACATGATAAATAGTCCTCCTTACTGATAGGATCACATTCATTGAGATGGTGACTAAACAAAGTGAAGTTGCTTTCATTGAACTTTGATCTGTACAGATTAGAATTTTAATTATAACAAACTTTAGATATATCATCTGCATTATCAGTAAAAGACCCATCAATAGTCAGCTTTGACAAAGTATTATATTTTGCTCTTTGCTTTTCTAATTAAAAAAAAAAAAAAAAAACTGACATTTGCTCTCCATGTTCCAGCCATTTTCAACCTGGATCTTACAAAGGCTCCCTCAGCCCTCTCTATACAAGTCATCATTCTGGTGGCAAATTAGTGAGGGAAGTAAGTTCAGAAACCACCTTCTATTCCATGGCGTGTCGGCCTTTGACATAATCACTTCCATACTGCCTTAAATATTTACCACTTTCATATTTTAGGAGCTCCCAAGTACAACCAAACAATCCCTCAGCTTATGCTTTATTCCAAAAAAAGGTAATATCCATTCCAATTCCATTTTAACAATAGCATGTTTTAGCAGAGTTATTCATTTTCCAGAAAGAGCAACCTCTTATACTACCATAATCAGACACAAGTCTGACATCAATGCAGATGGCTTTGTGGTCTGTAAGTGGAGTTGCCATCACCTTGACTGTACACAAATCCTTAGTCAAGTTTTTAGAAACAAGCCAGTAATCTAAGTGTGATAGAGCTACTCTTGTTGCTTCAAGTATAAACTCTTGTCAGTTTTAAATTCATCTCTCCATATATCTACAATATCAAATCTACCCATGGACAGCTTTAAAGAGGAATTTTGATTAGAACTTTGACATCGGGGTCACCTGTCAACAGCTTCATCTTAAACAACATTAACGTCTCCTCCTATTAGCAAGTGAGCACCTGGATATTTAGATAGCCACTGTTTAAACTTGCATTATAGGTCCATTAGTAGGACATCATTACTCGACTTTGAATTGTACCCATATATATTCGTTATAATCAGGGTAGTATTAAAGCAGTTTAAGACTTGGCAGATGATCAACATAGATAAAACCCAATTACTTTCATATAGCTATAGCCTATGAAGAGAAATTGAAAGTAGATACCCTTTGATATGGCAAACTGAGTCTTTCAAATATTTGGGCATCAACATGCCAAAAGATTTGGCAAAACTATTAGAATACAATTATTCGCCTATAAGTAAAAAAAATTAAGGAAGACATAACAAGATGGAACCTAATTCCTTTCCTTAGTCTCAGTTCAAGGATCAAATCCATTAAAATGAATATATTGCCCAGACTATTGCATCTCTTTCAGACCCTACCAATAGAGATTAACCAAAACCAATTCAATGAATGGGACAAAATGTTGTCAAGGTACATATGGCAAGGTAAAAGACCTAGGGTTCATCTCAAAACTTTGCAGTTGGCCAAAGAAAAGGGGGGATGGGGCCTACCTTCTATTAGAGATTATTATTTTTGCAGCACAGATGAGGGCTATGATATGCTGGTGCAACCCATCATGTGACGCTTAATGGAAAAACATTGAAGAGAGGACACCTTCCATCCCCATACAGGCAATCTTAGCTGATAACAATCTACAAAGTTATATAAATTCTATGGATAACCCATGGGTGAAATGCACTCTCAAAATATGGAAAACTATTAGAAAAGAATATAAACTAAAGGGAGATATTGTAATTCTTAAATGTTGTGCATATGACTCAGATTTTACACCAAATAAGCTAGATACTAGATTTAAGGACTGGACAGCTAAAGGAATAACAGCTCTATGCAATATAATGAAATAAGAAACACTGCTGAGTTTTGAAATGCTTAAAAAGAAACACTTACCTGAAAAACAAAACTTTTATCGGTATCTGCAGATGCGACATTGTTCTAACTGAGGCAAGTACTTGTCTGACAGAACTATTTGGAAAAGCATGTAATTCAGATACTGATAGAAGAATCATTTCATAAGGGTCTGTTAAATCTTAAAATACATTCGACTTTATAAATTAAAACAAAATGGGGGAAGGAAGGGGAGACAATTCTATCTGAGGAAGAATGGACAACAATATGGTGGTGTACTAGTTCGCAGAAATGGAGGGAGTTTGGTTGGAAAAACCTGATAAGGTATTTTATTACACCCTCTTAGAAATCACATTATGATAGTAACCTCCATTTGCTGGAGAAACTGTGGAAACCAAAATGCAAACCATTACCATATTTTCTGGGATTGCCCTGTTATGAAAGACTATTTGAGAGTGATACACAAGACATTTTTAAATGTGAAATACTCCTCGATAGTAAGACCATATATTTTGGGTATATACCCCAAGAATGGTTGAAATTCTTAGATATATACAGTATATTCAGTATATTCATTAAATAAATATTTAATGAATATACTGCTGGTGGCTAGTAAAAAGACTCTTATGGTTATCACAGGAGAGCCCAACTTTAAACACAAGGATGGAAATTACAATGGACATTTATAAAATGGAGAGGATAATAGCGCCTGTCAATCATGAATTGGAACAATTAACCTCATACTGGAAAAAATGGTTTGACTACATAGCACCCCCATAGGCCTGATTTTATTTCACAAGTCAATGATTATGTTGTAAAGAAAAAAATCACTCCCTACCTGTACATATTTTTCCTTGTTTTGTTCTTTTTTTTATATAAGTGGATAAAAAAATATAAATATAAAAAACGCACCAGCATACAGAGCAAATACGTTCCCAAAATCACTTTCCTAAATAAACCTGGTCAAGAATATTCACATCTATTTAATCTGTCAGACCAGCCTGATTAAGGTATGTCATGGAATCTCTGGATGCACTGTTGTCCCATAGCAAAACACCAAAATATGAAAGTCATTCTGGATTCTTTTAGCTGTTTGTACCAAGATTATTCATTTAGGGACAACTCTTTGGTTTCCAGGTTTGAGCTGTAGAATGGGTCACTTAGTGACTCCTTCTAGGACTGATGATGTACTGACAGACTACAATTATTAATGTCACAAATGCCGCAGAGATGATGTTGTGATTTTGATAATACATGTTTTAGTTCTTTTTTTATATATATATATATTTTGTTTTCTTTTTCTTCTCTCTTTTTACTGGATATCCTTCACCCAATATATCCAGCATCTCCCCTCCACACATGTCCAAGCCATCCCAATCTCGCCTCTCTTGCTTTGTCTCCAAACCATCCAACCTGAGCGGTCCCTCGATTATAATCATTCCTAATCCTGTCCTTCATCACTCCCAATGAAAATCTTTGCATCTTCAACTCCTGTCTTTTCATCAGTGCCACTGTCTCCAAACCATACAACATAGCTGGTCTCACAACTGTCTTGTAAATCTTCCCTTTAACTCCTGACACCCCTCACCCACAGGGCAGGCGCCTGCTGTGCACTAGCCATGTCCTCTAAGGAAACAGAAAAAGGCAAGTCAGACAGATCTGGCAAGAATAACAATGGCACTGTACAGTCCTCTTTTTTACCACTTGGCTCAAGCTGTGGATTAGGTATAGCACGGCTCATAGTGCGCGTCACAGCGCAGGCTGTGAAAACCTCTGGCAAACTTTGTGCACTTTCATCTACCTCCCTCACAAGTGTCGGTGAAGGGCTAACTACTAGAGGTGGCGGCACATTAGCCTAAACACATCCCCCAGCTAGATAGACCATTACCTAGAATGAGGTGAACCCTCTCAACCGGTAGCGCTGGGCAGACACCAACCACCACTTCCACCAGGTCAAACATGAGCATCATCTGATGAAGTGGGACAAACAACGTGATTAAACCCATGCCCCGTACCTTGGTACACTATCACCGGTATCAGACTTAGAAAAAGGAAGTACTGATTCGAAAATGAAAGCATCTACAGCTCTAGTGTACCACAGGATTTTCACTGGGACTTTCACATTACTTCCCACGAGTGAGACATGACCCTCTGTAATAAATAGTGAGAAATCAGAATAATCAGGACCAGCATGAGGATGCTGGTGGCTGCACCTGCTCCAGAAACTGTGCAAAAGGATTACCAATTTGGATAGAGGTGGCCAATGCTACAGCCTTTCCCATACAACATAGCTGGTCTCACAACTGTCTTGTAAATCTTCCCTTTAACTCTTGCTGGTACCCTTCTGTCACAAAGAGCAGCCAAAACGTGAGCCAGGGGAGTTGTTCGACAAGAGTTCTGGCCATATGCTATTGCGTTAATCGGATGGGATAAGGGGAAAAACTAGAAATAAATTTATATAAAAAAAGAAAATGTTGGTGACCACTGCTTTAATGCATCTGACTTGTACTTTTTTCCCCATTTCAGCCAACACAGACAAACAATATGGCTAGCTAGCTTAGACACTACACAAGTCAAAGAGACAACATGCCTGCACCTTCAAGTCAGAGGTCACGTTCTATCAAATGCTACACATATACACACATGCACACACACAGAGCAACCCCACTGGTGTTGATTGCTGCATAAGACGAGAACCCCTTTAGCAATAGTGGGGGCTCATCTCTGCCCTGCAGAAGACACAGACCCCCCCCCCCCCATCAAGACACAAACTTTATTCAAAATATTCAACTAAAAAACAAAAATGTATGTCCAGTCAGGCAGATTGGGCCCAAGGTACCCGTACCCAAGGGCTCCCTTTGGTACTGGAGAGCACCATGGCCCGGGGCAGCCGGCCCCCCTGCCTGCACCCCCACTGCCTGCCCTGCTACAGCCTCCACACAAATGGGTCCCACTTGGTTATTACACGTTGCTTCCATTTTTTGTTCTGATTTGGTGTGTGTGCGTGTGTGCGTGCGTGCGTGCGTGCGTGTGTGTGTGTGTGCGTGTGTTTTGAATTAAATGGGAATAGTGGAAGACTTGTGAGAGTGTGGGAGGACACTTTTCAAAATGGTAAACAGAAGAAACTGGACAGCATATTGGCTTGTGACCACTCTTGCCATCATATAAATATTGAATACGCATTCCAGATATAAAAAACGTTAAAACCAAAAGAGGATACACAGACATCAGAATATTGAAGCTAATCATACATAGGTGTTGTTTACATGTTCCCGAGTGTCAGCTGGCTTGTGACACCAGCAATGAAACTGAGAATGATGCTGATTGGGGTAGTCAAATTTTGGATCGGCAGTCATTCCTAAATGCAGTAGGTAACTAGATGTTATCTCATATTGTTAAAACCTGCGAGATTGTTCTTGCTCACGAGCCTAAAAACAACCCCAGACATCACAGTTAAAACAAAAATTATAGCCAAAACTTACTGTAAAGTGCAATAACCATGTGGGGTCATTTGCCTAGAGGCCGCTGTTTGACAGATTCTTCGAGTTGACAAACACAAGTAAACAAATATTGGTCACTCTTGAACTAATACTGATGACAATGCACTAGCAAACAATTATCAGCCAAATTCAAGCCAGTTACAAGTGCTTCTAGGACTGCATGTTCCAGCAGTTTGGCAAACACAAGCCAAATGAGTCGAACAAGCTATTAAGTTAGCAACCACCCTTAAAGTGTCAGTAGAGACAGTGCCTGCCGTCTACAGAACAATCCTAGTGAGCCTAAATAACTACTTACCTAAACAAGCACAACCATCCAAAGCATATGTAAGCACTCCTTTTAGCATAACTGACGTTGCCCAGGTAATTTTTGATTTTAGCCCATCAATATACCTTACATGACAGCCACCGAAAGTGACACCGTTTCAAGCTCAGTCCACAAACTCCTATTTCCCTTGGGAATTACATAATATACATTCGGAAACAATCTTTTGCAACCATCCTTGTTAGGATTCACTCTTACATTCAAACCATGATAGATAGGCCTATGCAACTTGCTCAGAATATCCACACATTTTCCTGTCTTATATGCCTTATCCTTTGCCTCCTCACACGGCACAGTGCATATGTAATTCTGTTTCTTGAGGGACTACTGTCTACTACTTTTGGCTGCTCCCGTTAGGAGGTCGCCCCAGCGGATCATGTTTCCATCTCTTCCTGTCCTGTGTCTTCCTCTGTCACAGCAGCCATCTGCATGTCCTCTCTTACCACATCCATAAACCTCCTCATTGGCCTTCCTCTTCCCTGGCAGCTCCATATTCATTAGCATCCTTCTCCCAATATACCCAGCTTCTCTCCAGAGGGACTACTGTCTTGACTGTCTAAATCATGTCACTTTGTCACAATACTTTAACCGTCCTTAATTGTGCCTTTCCAAAAATCTATTAGTTCTAGCCTTTTGTTGCTCACTGGCAAAATTATTTTTTTCCTTCTAACCTGTTTGTGAATTAATTTCCTCCTGCATACTTCTCAATTGCTGCATTAAAACATTTTAGCACCTGATTATGTCGCCATGTGTATCACCCTTTTGAAAGACTCGTTTTACCCCCACTAGAAATGTGACTAATTGTTGCCTGGACAGTAAAAACATGCAGGGACCCCATGTTCCCTCAGATTGAAGTTTATGGGAGAGAACATTGTAACTCACACCACCCATTATTGAATATAATTCGGTGTGATTCCATGCCCACAAACTCTCTGAGGAAATTGTTTTGTTTTTGTTGTTTTTGTTGTTTCTTCTCTCTCTTGCGTGGTACGGTGGCCCAGTGGTTAGCACTGTTGCCACACAGCAAGAAGATTCTGGGTTCAAACCCCGGGCTTGTCCAACCTTGGGGTCATCCCAGATCATCCTCTGTGTTGAGTTTGCATGTTCTCCCCGTGTCTGCAGTGGGTTTTCCCCGGGTGCTCCGGTTTCGCCCACCATCAGAAAGACATGCATGTTAGGTTTAATACTCCTGTCGATGTCTTTGACCGAGGCATGGCAAGACGAACTGGAGTTGGTCCCCGGGCGCTGCATGGTGGCTGCCCACTGCTCCTAGCTACACAGCTAGGATGGGTTAAATGCAGAGCGTAATTTCCCTGTGGGGCTCATTAAAGTATATATATATATATATATATATATATATATTCCCAATTCATCCACTCAGCTTTTAAGGGTTGGGAGACCACCTTAGCACACCTTGGTTTTTCCTCCTGCCTATTGTGTTCTCCAATCATGTTCATTTTCTTTGAAATAGTTACCCAATGCTCCAAAATGATTAATTACCCTGTGCCTCAACCTAAGCAGCTTTTTTTTTTTTGCACTTGCCCCACGGTATCTCTATGTGATGGCTATGCTTCCTGAACCTTGGTTCCATTTCCATCCTGCAGAAAAGGTGTGTCACTCCTCACCATTACAGTTGTGGCATCTGTCAGCATCATATCCAACCTTACCTTTACTTGTTTGAACTCAATCCGGCCAGATATTGTTATGATCCCTTTCCCATACAATGCAGCACCATTTGGACAACACGGCAGTCCTAGCTCTTCTTAAACAAGCTTATATCATATGAGCTGGGTAATTGTGTGGTATATCCCTCTTGCTTTTGTATTTTTGATACTGGTAATGCATACGATGCTGTGAGCCACGTTAGCTGAGGCAACAAATGGTCTCTTGGAAGACCGCTAAGGGAAATGTAATGTTACTGATCTTGACTGAGAGGTAAAAGTGATCAAAATGATGATCATGATGATTACTGTGATTATGACCGTCATGTCACCTGAAGGGGTATTATGGGTGTACAGATGTGTTTTATTGGCATTTATTAATTAATGCCATCCACTTTAAGGAAAATGGCAGTCTTGCTCTCCCTGTGCAGATAGGTGCCTAACCAAAAAAAAAAGAAGCACATTTACATATTTACTGTGCCGTTTCTTAAATGGCCCCTGCAGATATCCCAGCCATTTTAGCATTTTTCATGCCTTTTTCTCTTCTCTCACTTTTTATGTATAATGGATGCTGGGTGCATATTTTTATTTACTTATTTACTCTTTCACCCTCTTTATATCTCTGTCATGTTAATACACTGTTTTCTATGTATGAAAGCCCCAATAAGTAAGTCACCGTGTCTCCATTTTCTATAGGAAAGGCATTTTACTCTATGTGAACAGAGACACTTGGGGTGGTCTCCTGTGAACGTGCTTATGTCTATGGTCACTTTCACAAGGGTCGGTTGCTCGAGTCTGTTGGGGTTAGCTGTGTCTCTTCCACAAGCAAGTGAATGAAACACAGAGGCCTTGTTCTACATGTCCAATATGTAGCCTCCTCGCTTCTACTTTTGCTGTATGTCCTTTGCATTCTTGATGACCGCCATTTATTTTTTATTTTTTTAAATCGTTCTCATGCTTATCTAGGCAGGTAATGCCATACATAGTCTATTAGCCCATTTACACTTGGCAGTAAAATGTGTTTTGAGGGATCAGATAACTATCCAGTTGCACTTGTCCACATAAAATTCCGGATGTTCCCAAGATGCATCATGATCAGATTGTTATCCACTTGCTAAAATCACCCCCCCCCCCCCCCGAGGCGGTTCAAGGCACATTTAGGCCGTTAAGTGTAAATGTGTTTAGCCAAGTCTTTCTTCTTCTTCAAGGCCTCCTCGTTAGCGAGGGTTGCCAGCACCATCAGGGTGACATGCTTGCCAAACAAGTCTCCTCCAGTTCTTTCTGTCCTGAGCTGATCTTGTTGCCTCTGATATTTTCAGACTAAGCCGTTCTTTGATGTCATCATGATACTGTCTTTTTGGTCGGCCTCGCTTGCGCTTTGCTGGTGTAGTTCCCAAAACCGCTGTCTTCGTTTTATCCAAGTCACATATGTCAAAACTCTAATCCTCCAAAAAAACATTACATCCCCAACAATGTCAGTGGAAGATGTGCTTCTCCAGAGGTATGACCTCTCAAGGGTGGGTCTCTCAAAAACAGACCACAGTCGCTGTCAGATTAAGTCAAATGTGTGGTGACATCCAGATTAGTTATCCAGCCTCTCTCAATGAAAGGGCCAAGCACTAGCCTCTCCCACCAATCTTGCCTCTGCTCTTGTAACCCAAGTTGCTCTTTGAGGACTAGTTGCATTCACTATAGACACAGCTGTGATAGCATACAAAACAGCTGCAAGAGCTCGGTTCACTCTGACTTAAAGAAGACACAAAAATCCAAAGATCATGGCAGTAGCATCTACCCTCTTTGCACAAGGCTTAGGTTCCTGCAGACGTATGCCAGTATACACTGTACGCACAACATAACTCAGATTATATTTTTAATTTTCAGTTGTCCGTCTGTTCATCCATACATTAGCCGAACCGCTTATCCTGTTCTCAGGGTCGCAGGGATGCTGGAGCCTATCCCAGCAGTCATTGGGTGGCAGGTGGGGAGACACCCTGGACAGGCCGCCACGCCATCATGCAGGGCCAAAACACACACACACGCGCACACACTCATACCTATGGGCAATTTAGTATGGCCGATTCACCTGACCTCCATGTCTTTGGACTGTGGGAAGAAACTGGAGCACCCGGAGGAAACCCTCGCAGACATGGGGAGAACATGCAATCTCCACACAGAGGGCGACTCCTAAGGTTGGACTACCCGGGGCTCAAACCCAGAACCATTTGTCTGTCTGTTCCTCTCATAAATAGGTCATTAATTGTGAGGTGACACTGCTAGCGCCTCACAAGAAAGAGGCTCTGGGTTCAAGTCTTAGTCTGGGTCCTCCCTGCATGGAGGACCTCTCCCTGTTTGTGTGGGTTTCCTCCCACATCTAAAGAAATATATTGTTAGGAATCAGATACTCCCCTAACTCCAAACTTGGGAATTTGTCCCCATGTGCCACACTGTGGCTGTGCTCTGTCTTCATAGTAATAGGATGGCTCAAATTTAGAGAATGAATTTCCCCACCGGGATTAATCAAAACTTTCTGGTTGTGTCAGTGTACCAGAAGATTGTTGATTTGCCTAAAACCAACTAATGGAGCTTTAGTGGAAGTTCAGTCAGGAAGACTTTCTTTTCCATGCATATGCCTGTAGTTATAGTCCTTATTTTATCCTGCCATTCTCATCTCTCACACATGCTTACTCATGAATTCCCTTGCTAGCATCATCTGGGGCTGTCAGTTGAGCCATCAGCTGTTCTCATCTATCCAATAGCACAGCAACACATCCACTTTAGCCCATCATCTTGCTGCTGTCTTTTTTAAATATGATTCTTTCCCCACCTCTAGTGCATTCATGCTGCTTATACTCACCCCTCCACCTCCCCATCACTGCCTAGTCCTTGCAGATCATAAGTTTCATGTCTTCATCAGCCTCATCATCTCAGAAGAAGTCATCAGCCACCACCACCAGTGTCTGGACCCCATGGGGATTTATTATGCTGCTGCTCAGGGCTGATGCCCCTCTATTAAAATATCTCCCTGCTGAGTCTAAGTGTCAATGACTTTCTTGACTTGTCTTAATTTCCACTAAATCATTCATTATAATAAAACATTTTCTATACTTCATTCACTGTCTCTCAGAATCAACTTTATTGGCTATGTGTGCATGGACATGAGGAATTTGACTCCGGCACACAGGAGCCTCTAGCACTTGCAGACATCACACACAGAAGAAAAAAAGAAAACAAAATAAATTAAAAAACAAGAAATAAATGGAACAACAGCAGGACATTGGACACAAGCATGTGCGCACAACAGGTATGTCGCTACTATAGAAAGTTTTGTTATGGTTGATTAATCAACAACCTATTTTGATTTTGATATACATTATTAATCCCGTGGGGAAATTATGCTCTGCATTTAACCCATCCTAGCTGTGTAGCTAGAAGCAGTGGACAGCTGCCGTGCAGCACCTGGGGACCAACTCCAGTTCGTCTTCCCATGCCTCGGTCAGGGATACAGACAGGAGTATTAACCCTAAAATGCATGTCTTTTTGATGGTGGGGGAAACGGGAGCACCCGGAGAAAACCCACCCCAGACATGGGGAGGACATGCAAACTCCACACAGAGGACGACCTGGGATGACAACCCCGGGGTTCGAACCCAGGACCTTCTTGCTGTGAGGTGACAGTGCTAACCACTGGGCCTCCGTGCCGCCATATGCCCATATATTATATCTTATTGCTTATATACTATATTGCCCACACCATGACTCCACAACCCATCATGCCCATCCCATCTCTCCTGAGTGAAATGGCAATATACACAGATTCCCATTTAATTATTTGTTTCAACTTTCCAATTGTGTGTGTGTGTGTGTGCTGTCAAGACTTAACAGGGTGAAAAGTGCTTGCTTGCACCACTCTTATGTGGACTTTTGAGTTTGAATTATGTAGGCACCACCGTTAACACTGTATACCAGAGAGATTATCAAAATAGCACACAGGAAAGCAACTGGAGAATGCATTCAGATTTTCATCCGGTTAACAGAGATGCATTTTAATGACCAGCAGAAATGCAATGCAGACAAAATCGCATCAGGATACAATTTGCGTAAGACATGTAACAAAGAATATATGAGGCCCAAGAGCACAAAATCCTGTCCTGATTTTGCTTCAACATAGAGTTTGAGAACAGCTTTGATGATGCATTTTTTCTTAATATAATGGTATGGCCTTCTCAATGTTGCCCCATCATCATCAATGAGACCTAATAAAAAGTATTTTGCCAATCAAAAATAATGGTCAAAAATGGCCAGATGATATTTGTTAAAAAAAAAAAAAACACACAAGTTGGTCTTTTTATTTCCTTTCCTATCAATCAGCTTAACCCCAACACCCGTCACAGAGCTCCATTCAAACTGTACAAACTCACTCACATGTATGGCAATTCAGTCTGAAATAAATAGAAAAGTGAAGAGAAGATTGGATAATCAAAACTCAGTCAAAACCTGAAATTCTTGACATCAAATACTTACACCGTGTTTGTGTGAGCATATGACCGTATGAGTGAAGCAAATACAGATCCTGTGTGTGTGTCAGACAATGAAATTGACTGTGAGAATACGGCCAGGGTGGGTGCTGTCGCCACAGTAACACTCCTCATAAAGTAACAGGCTATGAAACGTGAAAGGTCTGTCCTAGCGGCCTAGCGTATCATAAACCCTACTACACACTGATGCAATTATGTTTCCTAATTGCAATTCATGTACATACTTGCACTGAATTTCAGTGAAAATCGGTGAAAATGCCAAAAAAAAAAAAGACGTTTGGGCAGGTCCAAAGTGATAAGACCCTCCCATTCAAATTTTGATTGACAGGCAAAATGAAAACACACAAACATGGACTCATGCACTGGTATGTTAACCGTATTTTTCGAAATACGGCTGCTATTCCGCCTTATCATGATGAGCTAAAGTCGTAAAGAATACAAACCTGAAGTTGATCACCCTCCAATTCGAGGAATGCAGGTAATTAGTGAATGGTAAACTGGCATAGATGCAGTCTATGTATCTGTCAGCTGGCTGGTGCTGCAAGCTGTCACGCCATTTGGAGCTACTGCCGCTGATTTAACCCAAGTGAGCAAATGCCAGGTGATTTCACTTGTCAAAGTGTCCAGACAGGACTTCATAGTGTCGCAGATTCACAAAAACAGGAACCAATCATCTTGCAGAGAGGACATTATTGCTCAAATAAAGTCAAAGCGAGTGATTCTTTAACCAAGTGAAATGTCGCTTGCCCCCGTTCATTGCATCGAGTTGGTTAGGACAGATTAATCAAAAGTACTGAAAGAGATTTAAAAATTGCTTGCTCGTATCGCATTATGCTTGGATACGCTGTAATAGATTCTAGCAAGCTATGTTACAGCATCAGTGTTTATTCTTCTCCATATTATTATGGTACAGCTGCGACAAGCACATAACCGGTGTGGGTTCCATTTCTGCTCGGGTACAATATTGACTTGGGGTCCTTCGACTACATATGATGTCACGGATTATGTTGCTAGCTTGCATTGTTTAGCGCTGCTAGCTTTATAGTTATTTAGCTGTGTGTGTTTTTTACAGTGCACTTTGACATAGAGTTGGTTAATAAAGGTGCGAGGGCCGAAGGCCCAAGCTGTGTCTAAAGAGCGAGGCCGCAGACTCAGGACCCCCTTTTTTGGGGGGGGGGGGTCCTGGACGAGCGAACGCGCATGAGGGCTGAAGGCCCAAGCTGCGTCTAACATCAATCTACCGTTTCCCGCTGTTCCTAAATTGAACTAGCCCCCCCAGTGGACAGGGCCAAGATGCGACGTGAGTGCATGCATTTTCGAGAGCTGATCACTAATATTTTCTAAAACAAGCGGAACACAACCTTCTAATAGACTATTGTATTACAATGCTATTAGAGCTGTGTTGTATGATTTATATTGATGTGCTAGTCACCTTCATCGTTACCCTAGTCTTTTTAAACCACTAAACTTATTCAAGGTAAAGGGTAAGTTAGCCGTGTTTGTCAGCCGAAGGAAACAGCACGGCCAAGTCAGTGAAGGAGAATCCCCTCGTGTCTTCAGCACATGACTACCGCATGGAAGTTCGACCTGTAACGTTAGCTATCGCGGATGAAGATTTTCCTCCCTTGCCTATGACACCATCCAAACCCCCGGCTGCTAAGAAAAGCAAGACCCCACATGGTCCAGATGTAGATAGTAGTACAGACATTGTGCAGAAAATCTCAGTGATGTTTAACACCAGAATTGATGCTCTGGAAAAGAATGTGGAGAGATTAATCTCGGGCAACACAATGAAGATTGAAGGTCTGAAAAAAAACTGTTGACTTTGCCTGTGCTGAGATTCGAGATGTGAAAGGGAAAATTACAAACATTGAGGAACGAGGCTGCGTGGCAGAGAAGAAAACAAGCCTGATGGAACAACGTTTAGCTTATCTTGAGAGCTACTATTGACGTTGGAACTTGCGACTCTATGGTGTAGCGGAATCTAAGGACCAGAAAGTCCGCAGAGAGGTGATACAGATCTGTCAGTCCATCCCACCTGAGCACAAGGCCAAGTTTCCTGATGTAGTTGATACAGTGCATCGACTCGGCCAACTGAGAAAAGGAGATTCCAGACTTGAGGGATTATTATCCAGTTCACCTCACACATTTCCCGGGATGCAGTTTAGAAAGCGGAGAAAAAACCCACCTTCCTTCGAGAGAACAACCTGCGCTTTGCTGAGGACTTGTCCCAGTCTGTCAGAGAGAAAAGGATGCAGTTCTGCCCTTTGGTGGCTAAGGCTCGCGAACAAGGGAAGACAGCATATTTCGTCAGTGGTCGCGCCTTTGCTAACGGTACTGAACTGTTTCCTGCCACTTGAGTTTGAGGTTTGATAGTTATCCAAAACTATGTAGGGTCAAAATCTGGTATTGTTATTTTGAGATAGCCAAATAACGTTAATTCCGATTCTCTAAATAACGGTAATTAGACCCTTTTCGTTCAGACTTAATGGGTCTTCTTGCACATTACTTTTCCACTGAATGTCTAATAACTGTTGTAGCCTACTAGCAGGCTATTTGGTTTCAACAGACAGCATTGTTGCTATGTAATTTTTCAACAGTGTTCCACTTTAGATACTTTTTTTAGGACTTAAGATGCAGCTCTTGACAGTTGGGTTAAATTTCCCAGCTGATTATATTCTATCCTTACTTCCTATTTTGATCCTTTTTGTTGTTAATATGTCTTTATCTATTATTACTCTCAATGCCAGGGGGTTATGGAATATTATAAAACGTAAAGCTGTTTTTTTGTTTGCTAAGTAGCACAAAACAGATTTTGTTTCATTCAAGGATCTCACTTGATTACCAGTGACACTAGATTTTGGAGATCTCAGTGGGGCAACGATATATGGTTGGCAAGCGGTTCTGAATACTCTCCAAGGGTTGCTACTCTAAAACACACATTCTCTGGTTCTATCCTTCTTTCTGCTTGTGACACAGCAGGTCATTTCATGTTTCAAGTTATCGACATTGACCACTTTGCTTTTATAATTGTTAATATTTATGGCTACAACTCTAATGCTGGAAATGATCAGCTGGTTGGAGAATAAGATTCAACACGTGCTTAATAACGTTCCAAATTCTAGTATGGTAATAGGTGGGGATTTTAATATGATTTTAGATTATAATTTGGATTGTTGGCCTTCTCGTTCATCTACTTAAGTAAATGATAACTTAAAGGTATTCATGCGTAGGTTTAATTTAATTGATGTATATGGCGGAATAATAATCCGAACATAAGTGCCTTTACCTAGCGTAATAGAAATGCCTCCAGACAGTCATGACTGGACTTCTGGCTGGTTTCTAGAACCCTGAACATTGACAAGATTTCAGTTAATATCTTTACAACACCATTAACAGATCACAATGCTGTCTCCATTTCCATTCCTTTACACTCTGTCAATAATTGTATAAACAGAGGATCTTACCGGAAGCTTAATAATTCACTGTTGCAGCACGATATAGTTAAAATAGACATAAAAATTTAATAAAGCAATTTTGGGATAAGGGTAAATCTGAAGATTCTTTTTGTAGCAATTGGGAATTTTTTTAAATTCAAAGCAAGCCAATATTTGAGGAGTTATGGTAGTGTCATAGCAAAAAGCCGTAGAGTAGTAGAATTAAACTTGGTTTCTAAAATAATTCAATTGTCGCAGAAAAACCCTGCATATTTATCAGAAGAAGAAAGATCAGAATTAATTTCAGAACAGCTTAAACTGAACGAAATATATTTAAATAAAGCCAAAGGTGCCTTTGTAAGATCTAGGAAGAGGTGGATTGAAGAAGGTGAGCAAAATTCTGCATATTTTTTTTAATTTGGAGAGGTATCATAATAATACCATTCAGCATCTTAATGTAAATGGCAATATTACTCATGACCCCAGAGAAAAAGCTGATTATTGTTCTAGCTTCTATAGGAAGTTATATGACTAAATTTTGTCAGCAATCATGTACTGCTTTTTTGGACTTCCTGATCAACAACACTCAAATCCTGCAAAATGATCGAAAGCTATGTGATGATATTGTAACTATTGAGGAAGTCAGTTATGCAATTGGACATCTCAAGTCTCCTGGGGTCGATGGCCTTTCTGCAGAATTTTATCAGGCTTTTTCTGAACCCTTAGCTCCTTTTCTGCTTGGAGGAATCATGGAAAGTATAGGTAAAGGTACGCTTCCTCCTTCACTGACACAAGGTTTGATCACCTTAATTCCCAAACCCAAAAAAGATCTTCTTTTTATTGATAATTGGCGGCCCATTTCTTTGTTAAATAATGACTATAAAGTTTTTGCTTCAATAATTGCTAAAAGAATTAAATCTGTGTTAGATCCAATTATTGATGAAGTTCCGTCAGGTTTTATGAGAAAAAGGCATATTTCTAACAATATCAGGCTGGCTTTAGATGTAATTGATTATTCCTTCTTATGTCCTGATGACAGCTTCATTCTTTTTTTGGACTTCTATAAAGCTTTTGATACAGTAGAACACAAATTTATTTTTAGTTCCCTGGAAAAATGTGGGTTTGGTGACTTCTTTTGCAAGCTGTTAAAACTCTGTATGCCAATAGTAATAGCTCCATCAAGTTGAAATGTGGTACATCTCCGAGGTTTGATTTGAAGCGTGGCATCCGGGAAGGTTTTCTGGCCTCTCCATATTTATTTATTCTATGTACTCAACTCCTTACTCATCATATTAAGAATAGTCTTATAAAAGGGATTTCCATTGCAGGGAGAGATATTATAATTAGTCAACTTGCTGACGACACTACCCTATTTCTTAAGAATGCTAGTCAAGTTCCCATTGCTATTAAAACTAAAGAATCTTTTTCTGCGGCCTCTGGTCTTTGTTTGAATTTGAACAAATGTGAGCTTTTTTCTCTTAAAGAGTGTAACATATCTCTAACATACCGGTTAAGGAAAAGATTACCTATCTAGGGATTATCATTATGAGAAATGAAGAAGAAAGATGTTATGAAAACTTTAACCCTATTATTGAAAAAACGAAGAAAAAGCTTAACTATTGGTTACAAAGAGATTTAGCTTTAAAAGGGCGAGTATTATTTGCCAAAACAGAAGGTTTATCACATCTCACTTATCCAGCAAGCCCTCTGTTTTTCAATAAGCAGACTTGCAATGCAACAGATACATTACTCTTCAACTTCTTAGGGAAAAGCATGACTCATTATGTTAAGAGGTCTGTCATTATGAATACATATGACTCTGGGGGGCTCAATTTTCTTGATTTTACTACTCTTAATAATACCTTTAAGATTAATTGGATAAAGCATTTTCTGAACAACCCCACTTCTATTTGGAACTTTATACCGGATTATATTTTTTCCAAGATTGGTGGTCTTAACTTTGTACTTTTATGTGATTACAAGATAGAGAAACTTCCCTTAAAGCTAGCTAAATTCCACAGGCAGATGCTTTTGTCATGATCTTTAATTTACAATCACAATTTCTCTCCACACAACTGTTTCATTTGGAATAATAAACATATTAAATTTAAGAATAGGTCTTTATTCTATCGAAATTGGTTTCGCAATGGTATCATGTTAGTCAACCAATTACTTAATACTAATGGTTTCCTGTTAAGGTATTCTGAATTCCTTAATGCCTACGGTATTCTTGTTACCCCAAATGAGTTTGCAACGGTCATGGATGCTGTTCCTTCTGGAATTCTGACCCTCCTAAGGGGTTCAGAAGGACCAGCATTCTTGCCGGCACTTGATCCTAAATTAGCTTTCGTGGGTAAAGTCTGCCTGTCTACCACCTTGAGGAATAATAACCTTAATATTCGTTCCTTATTTCAATCTGACATTACTTGTACACCTTCTGCTGTCTTCTACTGGTCTAGTTTTGCTGGCAACTTGAATTGAAAAAATATATGGTGTCTCCCATACAAATATCTTCTTACTAATAAAATAAGGGAAATGTCTTTTAAATGTTACATAGACTCTATCCTGTAAACGCCTATCTAGTTAATAAGTTTAAGAAAGACTTGTATGTAAAATGCTGTTTATGTGAATTGCACGCTGAAACTATGCTGCACCTGTTCTGGCAATGTCCTTATACTGTCAAATTCTGGAAAGACCTATCACGATATGTTATTGATAATGTTGATCCTGACTTTTCTCTTTATTGGAAAAATGTATTGTTTGGTATTCACGTTAATAATAGTAACAAAAGTAAAGAATTCCATATCACAAATGTATTGATTATTTCAGCAAAGTATCACATTCATAAGTAAAAATTTAGTCATTCTAAACCCCTATTTTTAGTTTTGAAAATGACACCAAACAACACATTAAGACCATCACTGACTCGAAAAATAAGAAAGCTGCAAAGACTGTATATTTTTTCAATCTATTTAATGTCTTTAGTTGAAGATTCCCCCTGGCTCCATTTAAATTGTTTTTTTTTCTGTTTTATTGTTAGTTATATTAACAACTCTATTGTTTGTATTTGTTGTTCTTGTTTGACAGATATATTTGAATACTGAATATTGTATCTTCAATACAACTTGTTTAATAATAATAATAATTTAAAAAAAAACTGAACTAGCCCCTACCCAATCATAATGCGTGAAGTAGTGATGTCATCTGTAGTCGTGTAGCATGGTTCTCTGCGTTGTGTAGTTTTTTGGTGTGATTGACGACGCTGCAACGACCAGGTAGATGATATCGTATTTATTGCCATCAGGGGCCTGTATGAAAACAGTACACAGCAGTGAATATACAGGTCTCCTTCTGCATACAGTGCCCACAGCTGTCTCTTTCAAAGTCCAGAGCGAAAGGGCAGACAAAACTGCACACACTCACTGTGACACTGAATTATTTTTTCATTATAAGGTCTTTTTGTTAACATAAATGATACAAAACCCAAATAAAATGGTGTACAAAATAGCTTGCAATTCTCCTTTAAAATAAAGAAATAACATAAAATGAAAATAAAAAACCCTCCCATACCTCTATGAAAACAGTACACAGTGAATATACAGGTCTCCTTCCGCGTAGTGCCCACAACCTGCAATTGATTCGCCAACAACGCTATTTTCAGTACATGAGTGGGCAACAGCACACTCTAGTGGACATCCTAACAATGCACTCCCACATTAGAACGACATGCGCAGTTACCGTCACATTTTCTACACTTTAAATCCACATAAATGAACAGAATAGTTGAGAATTGCAACAAAAACACAAACTAGTTACAGGTTATTACCATTACCGTCGATGGTAAATGAGAAACAGTATTTACAGGTCAATTTACCAAAACTCTTAACAGCACACAGAATACATACTGTCTCTTTCAAAGTCCAGAGCGAAAGGGAACGCACAAGTGTCATGCGCAAAAGATGCGGCTCTAAGAGCCGATGCTTTGTAGTGAATCAGAAGAGCCAACTCCCATGGAGTGAGAGCCGGCTCCCCACTTTTTTTTCCTGTCGCTGCTCAGCTCTCACTCTCAGTGGCTCAGCTCACGGCAGAACTTTGTTTTGATTGGCCGCATGGCGTCCATGCGGCCAATCACATGTGAGCATATAGGATCATACCATTATGTGAAAGCAGAGAGGACAGACGTCTTTCCCCCTCAGTCAATGGCTGAGTGAGACAGCAGACAGCGGTGAGGAGGAGCGTGCGAGTGCGTCGCGTCGCGAAAACACGTAAATATGAGTGACAGCCGTAAATGAAGCAGCATCTGGCTGCAGTTTAAAGATATTGGGAATAGCAGAGCGTAATGCCTTCACTGTAAAATGAAAATAACATTAAGAGCAGGTTCCACCACAAACCTGCACAGACACATCAGAACTGTCCATCCCACAGTGCAGTTGGAGGAGAGAGGGCAAGCTGGCTCAACGTCTACTGACCCTGGTGTGTCTGGTCCCAAACCAACAACAACTGCTGCAGCATCTACTGCCGTCCCCACGAATGCAAGTATAACCCCTCCTACTGCAACTCAAAGCAAAATAAGTCAGTTTATACCAAAACAGATGACCCCAGCCAAACAGCACAGTATTGATGAGGAGATGGCTAAAATGATTGCCACTGATTTCCAGCCCTTTTCCATTGCGGAGGACAAAGGTTTTAAAAGTTTTGTCGAAGCCTTAAATCCCACGTACACTCTACCCAGTAGAAAAACACTGTCCCAAACGATGATCCCAAAACTATATGACACAGAACGTGCATTATGGCAAGAAAGAGTGAAAAAAAGCTACATCAGTTTGCCTGACAACTGACTGCTGGACCTCCAAAACCACCTGCTCTTTCATGTCTGTCACTTGCCACTTTATTGAAAATTACAAGATGACATCTTGCCTGCTGGACTGCTTTGAGTTCACTGACAGACACACTGCAGAAAATTTGGCAGAGGAGCTATTAAGAGTGGCAAGTAGAGAACAAAGTGGTATGCTGTGTGAGTGATAATGCTGCAAACATTACCAAAGCCATAAAAATTCTGAAGTGGACCCACCACCCATGTCTGGCGCATAAATTAAACCTGATGATTAGAGATGCCCTGAAGGTGGTGAAAACACAACTACAAATGCTACTAAATTAAGAGCCTTTTGGGAGCCGAAAGAGCCGGCTCTTCTTTGGGAGCTGTGCCAAAAGAGCCGGCTCTCTGAAAAGAGCCGAACTTCCCATCACTAGAACGCACAAGGCGCGAACGAGGAGCTTGTTCCACAACGGAAGAGTCCATTATATAATAGCTTCTTCATAACGCCAAATATCAGCTTTAAAATGTTATAACCGGATTCTATCAACTTTATAGTGACTTCCGAAATGGACTTTGACCATTAGATATGTACTAATGCGTTGTAAGAAGTTAATATGAAGCCAGGAAGTCATCCACATAAACAAAACCAGTTGGTGTCGTCCTTTGCGCTAGAACTTCCGCTCTGTCACCTTTCACAATAAGAGACCAGTCATTCTTATAACGCATATCAAATTAAAGACCACAAGCTAGCGTGACAATATCACTCTGCTACAGTCGCAGGACCCCGAGCATATCCGGTAGGGCGAGTAGATCAAATACCGACACCGGAACTTGCCACTGCAGTAGTACAACATGAAATGAAAAGAGAAAACCGAACACAGAGCTGATATGAAAACTGAGGCGAGTAAACTGGCAGCTATGCTTACCGTCACTGCAGCCGCGAGCCGGTTCGGGACCCGCCTCGAGGACGTCTCTTCTCAGTGGTCCGAAGAATGCAATCCCAGCTCCCGTGAGTGGCCAGTCCTGTTCGTTGTAGAAGGTGTTCAAGTTTTGTTTGTAGTGGAGAAAGAGGTGTGTAGAAACGTTGTTCCTTCCTCCGAGTGTGTGCCATACAGTCCCCTAATCTCAACTACCGGCCGGCGGTGACGATTAGCAATCAGCCATTCCCGCCAAACAAATGGGCAGGACGTGACGTCACACTCAGGAAACCCGCTGCACTGGGATTTGTAGGGTTTAGTAGATTTGTTTTGTACTTGCGGTTTATTCAGGATCCTTTCTTGCTATACCATTTTGTGGATTGCATGTCTGCTTTATTTGTACATGTCAGTGTTTTGCAATAAAGTTTATTAAAATGTAAAAAAGGGACTTTTCTTTTTCTTTTTATCTCCCAGGCGTCACACAGCATAAACACATAGTAAATAAGCATAGCTGTGGCATCTCATGTTTACAATCAGCTCTGCACAAAAGATAGAACGGGAGGGAACAGAAAGACCCCAAAACATCCTTAACAATAATATAACTACATCAACAAAACAAAAAAAATCACCTGATTGAAATCCAGCTGACCTTTTTCACCAAGGTACTTTTAAGCCCCAGTTTTTTATTGGATGAGAATTCAGGGAGCATTTTGCTTACAGGGCCTGAATGAAAGATTTACATTATTAATAGATCCATGACCCCTGTGTATAAATCTTTTTTTTCCAAATTGCATTAAACAGTACCAATCGCATAAAGAAAGCTTTTTCATAAGACCACACCTTGAAGAGGGTGCTTGTTTAAGAGATGGAAAGGAAGATGAGGGGTTGAGGAGACACATTCATTTATGATAAGTAAACTTTTTGCAACTATATTCTAATGTATAATGCAGAGCATGTTCTAATATTGATGAATGTCATCATTAGATAAGTTTGCAATTAAATGAGTCTGTGGGCCAATACAGGGGAAATACCCAGGCTATGGGCACATTTTGTCCCTCCTAAACGTCATACATCACAATCAAATGGAGCTTTGGCGAAAATTCAGTCAGAACTATACTGCTCAAAAAAATAAAGGGAACACATAAGCAATGCAATGTAGCTCCAAGTCAATCACACTTTTGAGATATCAACCTGTCCAGTTAGGAAGCAACACTGATTTGTGAATCAATTTCACCTTTTGGTAAATTGTCTAATTTCCACCAGGTGGAAATTAGACAATTTGCAAGACAACCCCTATAAAAGGAATGGATTTGCAGGTGGTGGCCACAGACCATTTGCCTGTCCTCATCTTTTCTGGCCGATCTTTGGTTAGTTTTTCATTGTGCTAGTGCCCTCACCACTAGAGGTGGCATGAGGCGGTATCTGCAACCTACAGAAGTTGCTCAGGTAGTGCAGCTCATCCAGGATGGCACATCAATGCGTGCTGTGGCAAGAAGATTTGATGTGTCTCCCAGCACAGTGTCTAGAGCATGGAGGAGGTACCAGGAGACAGGCCAGTACACCAGGAGACGTGGAGGGGGCCGCAGGAGGACAACAACCCCGCAGCAGGACCGCTATCTGGTCCTTTGTGCAAGGAGGAACAGGAGGAGCACTGCCGGAGCCCTACAAAACGACCTTCAACAGGCCACTAATGTGCAGGTTTCTGCTCAAACAGTGAGAAACGGAATGCATGAGGATAGTATGAGGGCCCGACGTCCACAATTGGGGCCTGTGCTCACAGCCCAACACCGTGCAGCCCGATTGACCTTTGCCAGAGAACATCTTGGTTGGCAGATTCGCCATTGGCGCCCTGTGCTCTTCACAGATGAGAGCAGGTTCACACTGAACACATGTGACAGACGTGAGAGAGTCTGGAGACGCTGTGGAGAACGTTCTGCTGCCTGCAACATCCTCCAGCATGACCGGTTTGGCGGTGGGTCAGTGATGGTCTGGGGAGGCATATCCTTGGAGGGCCGCACAGACCTCTACGTGCTAGCCAGAGGTACCATGACTGCCATTAGGTACCGGGATGAGATCCTCAGACCCATTGTCAGACCATATGCTGGTGCAGTGGGCCCTGGGTTCCTGCTCATGCATGACAATGCTCGTCCTCATGTGGCCAGAGTGTGTCAGCAGTTCCTGTATGTCGAGGGCATTGATGCTATGGACTGGCCTGCACGTTCCCCAGACCTGAATCCAATCGAGCACCTCTGGGACATTATGTCTCGTACCATCCGCCAACGCGATGTCGCACCACAGACTGTCCAGGAGTTGACCGATGCCCTGATCCAGGTCTGGGAGGAGATCCCTCAGGAGACCATCCGTCGTCTCATCAGGAGCATGCCCAGACGTTGTAGGGAGTGCATACAGGCACGTGGAGGCCACACACACTACTGAGCCTCATTTTGAATCGTCTTGAAGAATTTCCACAGAAGTTGGATCAGCCTATGTTCTCATTTTCCACTTTGATTTTGAGTATGATTCTGAATCCAGACCTTAATGGGCTAATGATTTTGATTTCCATTGATCATTCTTAGGTTATTTTGCTCTAAACACATTCCTCTGTGTAATAAATAAAGATTTTCAGCTGAAATATTTCATTCATCGAGGTCTATATTGTTTTTTTAGGTGTTCCCTTTATTTTTTTGAGCAGTGAACGTTTTGCATGCATATGCCTGTAGTGATATTCCTTATTTTATCCTGTCATTCTCACCTCAAACACACTCATTCATATGAGCCTTGCTGTTACTGTCTGGGGCTGTCAATTGAGCTATCAGCTGTTCAAATTACCTGTTTTACTCTATCCAATAGCACCGTGACACGCGCACAACAGTAGCCTACTATTTTGCTGCTGTATTTTAAAAAAATGTTTCTCTCTCACCTCTAGTGCGTTAATGTTTCTGTTATATGTGCATCGGTCATTGTGCTGGCCATGTATGGTGAGTTTACATTTTACTTTTTTACTAACTCTTGGGCTGTCATGTTATTTCACGATGTCAGACTCAGAAACTGATTTGATCAATACCGATTTATTTGAGTCGGCTTCTTCCTCAGGCCCTGATCTCTCGCAGCATCATGATTTGGCTAACAATTTAGTTTGTGAAACATCAGTTCGTGATGAGCCCCTTGGAACCTTTGACTCTACAAGAGCTCCTAGTAGCAAACACATGAAGAGAACTCATCTTCTAGATCCTCAAGCCAAGCATAAGAATGTCTCCGCCAGCTTTGTGCATCCTGATCAACCATATGATGCCATTCATCCATCAGATAATGCCCTCATATCAACTCTCCAGTCCCTGGTATTCATGCAATTGATACTCACCTCCAGCATCCGGAGAACAATCACGCCTCATCATCTTCCTCTGCAATGCCCATTGCCTCTCAAATCCCATTAATTCATGCACTGGCACCTGCTCCTCAGCCATCCAGTTCCACAGCAAGGGCCCCAGATACGCTTCAGCATTCCCTGGCTTCTGCTGTCTCTGCTCCTATGCTAGGTAGACCTTACGTTCCTTTCAGAGCTAACATCGCTCATCGATTAAGATCAAAAATTCAACAGGGAAAAGACTTTAACCTTATCAGTCTGATTCTCCCTTCTCCACAATGGGAAAATATTGTTGCCACTGAGGAAAACTTCTCAGCTATTTTTAAAACTGCCATTTCCATATTGTCAAGATATATATATGTCAATGGGAGAATTTGTAGTTACCTTTGGAATCTATCGTGATTAGGAAAGCAGCAGGGTCAGATGGCATCAGTCCTGCTTTGTTGAGCCACTGTGCAGCACAGTTGTCCCCAATATGTTCCACCATATTTAACACCTGTCTAAGTCAATGAACAGTCCCACAGTGCTTCAAACTCTCTACCATCATTCCTGTGTCAAAGTCCTCAAAGATCACCTGCCTCAATGACTTCAGACCAGTTGCCCTAACATCTGTGACCATGAAAGCATTTGAGCGCATCATTTTGTCACACTTAAAATCTTGCACCTCCCCAATGATGGACCCATATCAATTCGCCTATCAAGCCAACCGGTCTGTTGAGGATACAGTTAGCATAGGCTGGCACCATGCCATGCAACACCTGGAATCACCAAACACCTATTCGAGCATCCTGTTCATAGACTTTAGTTCCACCTTCAACTCCATCAACCCACTCAAACTCTTTACCATACTCTTGGATATGAACATTGACCCAGCCATATGCCACTGGATTCGGAGCTTCCTGTGGAATAGGCCACAGAGGGTGAAGGTTAATAACCTAAGCTCACACCCTCTTACTCTCAGTACAGGTGCTCCTCAGGGCTGTGTTCTCTCCCCCTGGCTCTTCTCACTTTACACCACCCACCTCACATCCACAGACAGTTCTGTTAAAATAATAAAATACACAGACAACACAACCATTGTAGGCCTCATCAGCAACAATGATGAAACCCAGTACCACACTGCAGTAGACCAAGCTGTCACTCGGTGCACAAACAACAACCTTCTGCTTAATACAGGCAAAACCCAAGAACTCATTAAATCCTAAAACACCCATACAAATGAACGGAGACCCCATCACCACCACCGACTCTTTTAAATTCCTTGGAACATACATCAGCAATAACCTGAAGTGGAAAATTAACATTGAACACATCATTGCAAAAGCTCAACAACAACTTTACCTTCTTAGGCAGCTTAAAAAATACCGGATCAAACATCAACTGCTCGTTTTGTTTTACTCTGCCATTATTGAGGCCATCATAGCATCTTCCATTACAGTATTACAGTATGGTACGGTGGCACGGACAGTCAGACACGGAAAAAAACTGCAGCGGATTGTCAACAAGGCATCCAAAATCATAGGCAACACACTCCCCTCAGTTGAATCTCTACATACTAACCGGACTGTAAAGTGAGCAAAGATCATCTCCGACCCCTCACATCCTGCTTATCACCTCTTCCAGCTCCTTCCCTCAGGGAGGCGCTACAGGTCACTGTCAACTAAGACTAAACACTTTGCAAACCGTTTTTCCCCCCAGCCATAAGGACTCTGAATTCTTCCCTATAGTCCCCTCCTCACCCACCATTGGTATAAACACCACCATTCACCTAATTGTTATGCGTGATATGTTTATTTCTGTTATTGTGTAACTGCATCGTTCGTGATAATATGTGGAGTGTCTGTTGTTGTCCATGTATGTATTGTGCTGCAGAGTTTAAAGTGTACCAAAAACAAATTCCACCGGCCTTGGTCGTGTGGCTAATAAAACTATCTATCTATCTATCTATCTATCTGCTCCATCTACCCAAAGCGTAGACAAGAACTGGACACATATTTGGCTTTGACCAGTGATTTAAACTTGAGGTATGGGGGGTTGGGGGGAGGGGTTGGGGAGGGTTACCAATGCCACAAAGGATTCTCCAGTAAAACAGCTCATTTCATCTCTCAGTCAAACATCCACTTGAACTGGTCTGTCTTGGACACTGAATTGTTGGTCATGCTAATGGCTGACTCGCAAGGAGAGTCATGCATAATGTGGTGGCCAGTGATACAGAGAAATTGCAAAAAAAAGTCAATGAGACAAGGATCCTTCAAAATAAGACTTTTATTGATGTATCAACAAAGTCTGAGTCAGGTCTGCAAAGTGACTGAAAATCAGACAAAAGCCTCCCTGTCTTTATACCATTTAAAAATCTAGTGAACAATCTACTTGCGTCAGTCAAGGTCCTGCTTTTAATCAGGGACCTTGTTGATCAGGACATGTTGGCGGAGCAGGAGCCTCTCTATCGATGCAAGGATGACGTTAGGAAGTCTTCAGTCATCCTCCTTTGACAGTCTAACGGTTGTCTTGATATGCTGCTACTACTGCTGCTACTGTTTTCTGCATAATAATGGTTACCCTTACATGATGGAATGTCACTTATCATACTTTTGGGCATAAACAAGTTTATCTTCTACTAACGTTATGTCCTGGTTATATGGCCTTGTGCTACTTGCCACAATTGCTTGTCACTCTAGTCACATGAAATGACAGATACCCACATGTGCCCTTACGTACTACCATAATACTTGTGGCATTATGGATCATCCAGAGTCTCTTTGCCCTTAGGGTCAGTTTTTCCCCCAAGAGCTTGGGGCCCTGCCCAAAATTAACCACAATCTATTTTTCTCTGAGAGAGAAAAAAACTCCCAGCCGCAGCCACAGAGTACATACCTTTAAACAACACGTCCGTATGTAATAACTTCAATTAAAATCTGTGCATTTACCCCAATTGCATTTTTCTCCACATATGCAACAGCTGCAAAGACGCTCATCCAAGATCAGTGTGCCCATGCAGGTCTCGCCCTCTGCAGCAGAATCGTTGTGGTTATTAAAAATCCACCCTTTTACTCCAATAAATGGCCTGGTTCTTGCATCTTAACTGTCTTCTCATTCTGATTCTGTATTTGTTGATCATTTGCTCACTGGTCTTTCCCAAGGGTTTCGGTTGGGGGTCGTATCCCCCCTGTCCTCGTCACACATGTCCAAAAACGTCCAGTCCGCTTTAAATGGGCCAACCATGGTGTCTCAGCTACTCAAAAAGGAGCTGGATAAAGGTTATTTTATTGGCCTATACAACTCTGCTATTCACTGTGTTTCACACTAGTCCTATAGGAATAGCAGCTATAAAATGCTCCGAACAGAACAGACTTATATTTGACTTCTCTGTTCCTCGCTCCGGACCATTTCCACGGGTTAACAGTCTTATTACACCTGAGCTTTTCTCTTTCCATTATTCCCTCGCTGACAATGCCATAGATCTTATTAAGCTAGCAAGTCATGGCTTTCCAAAGCTGATATTACAGTTGTCTTCAAAATGGTTCCAATTCATCCCTGCAGTGGCATCTTTTTGGTTTCAAGTGGGAATCCAAACTACCTTGCTGTGCTTCTCTATTGGAGCGGTCAGTTCATCTTCAGCCAGGTTTGCAAGGCCCTTCGCTGTACTTTTTTTTTCTTTAAACAAAGTTAAAGTCCCCTCTGTTCTTCATCTCCTCGACGACTTTCTGTTGGTTGACCCTCCATGTGACAAATCCGGCTTATCTCTGTCCAAACTGAAACGCCTGTTCAATTATCTGGCGTCCCTGGCTCTGATGAAAGAACACGTTGGTCCTGCTACTCGCCTCAGGTTTCTAGGCATCACACTGGATTCAGCTGAAATGAAAGCTTCTCTCCCAGTCGGAAAACTCGAGCCTATCTGCGAAATAACTCAGTCCTTTGTTGAAGTAAAGGAAGTAATTGCGGATTCTTTATCTCGTCTGTGAATGTTCTCATTCGGGACACAAAGAGCCATGGACATCTATAGCTCTGACAATGACTCCAAAGAGGATAAATATCTGAGTCTCATCACCAGCCAGTCAGACTAGCTTGGTCTAGTCAGAAAGGCACGAACTGAGGAGGCCTCTTGGATGAGAGGCGAAACGTCTTCACGGATATATACCAAGTCCAGTTGCACTCGATTCAACTCCTTTGAATTCTTTATCTCATTTTAATTTCCAGGTATTCAAGAGTCTTTGCCCAGAAGACAGCCCATAGCACCCCCCCCCGAAACATTAGCCCTCTATTAAACCAGATGTTTTAGGGCATTCAGGTAGCGTGGCGGTCTATTCCGTTGCCTACCAACACGGGAATCGCCGGTTCGAATCCCCATGTTACCTCCAGCTTGGTCGGGCGTCCCTACAGACACAATTGGCTGTGTCTGCGGGTGGGAAGCCGGATGTAGGTATGTGTCCTGGTCGCTGCACTAGCGCCTCCTTTGGTCGGTCAGGGCGCCTGTTTTGGGGGGGGGCGCTACATCTCCCTGGCGAAACTCCTCACTGTCAGGTGAAAAGAAGCGACTGGTGACTCCATATGTATCAAGGAGGCGTGTGGTAGTCTGCAGCCCTCCCCGGATCGGCAGAGGGGGTGGAACACCGACCGGGACAGCTCAGAGGTGGGGTAATTGGCCAAATGCAATTAAGGAGGGAAAAAAAGGAAAAATCCTTAAAGATAAATAAATTATATATATATATATATATATATATATATATATATATATATATATATATATATATATACACTACCGTTCAAAAGTTTGGGATCACCCAAACAATTTTGTGTTTTCCATGAAAAGTCACACTTATTCACCACCATATGTTGTGAAATGAATAGAAAATAGAGTCAAGACATTGACAAGGTTAGAAATAGTGATTTGTATTTGAAATAAGATTTTTTTTACATCAAACTTTGCTTTCGTCAAAGAATCCTCCATTTGCAGCAATTACAGCATTGCAGACCTTTGGCATTCTAGCTGTTAATTTGTTGAGGTAATCTGGAGAAATTGCACCCCACGCTTCCAGAAGCAGCTCCCACAAGTTGGATTGGTTGGATGGGCACTTCTTTGAGCAGATTGAGTTTCTGGAGCATCACATTTGTGGGGTCAATTAAACGCTCAAAATGGCCAGAAAAAGAGAACTTTCATCTGAAACTCGACAGTCTATTCTTGTTCTTAGAAATGAAGGCTATTCCATGCGAGAAATTGCTAAGAAATTGAAGATTTCCTACACCGGTGTGTACTACTCCCTTCAGAGGACAGCGCAAACAGGCTCTAACCAGAGTAGAAAAAGAAGTGGGAGGCCGCGTTGCACAACTGAGCAAGAAGATAAGTACATTAGAGTCTCTAGTTTGAGAAACAGATGCCTCACAGGTCCCCAACTGGCATCTTCATTAAATAGTACCTGTTAGAGCCTGTTTGTGCTGTCCTCTGAAGGGAGTAGTACACACCGGTGTAGGAAATCTTCAATTTCTTAGCAATTTCTCGCATGGAATAGCCTTCATTTCTAAGAACAAGAATAGACTGTCGAGTTTCAGATGAAAGTTCTCTTTTTCTGGCCATTTTGAGCGTTTAATTGACCCCACAAATGTGATGCTCCAGAAACTCAATCTGCTCAAAGAAGTGCCCATCCAACCAATCCAATTTGTGGGAGCTGCTTCTGGAAGCGTGGGGTGCAATTTCTCCAGATTACCTCAACAAATTAACAGCTAGAATGCCAAAGGTCTGCAATGCTGTAATTGCTGCAAATGGAGGATTCTTTGACGAAAGCAAAGTTTGATGTAAAAAAAATCTTATTTCAAATACAAATCATTATTTCTAACCTTGTCAATGTCTTGACTCTATTTTCTATTCATTTCACAACATATGGTGGTGAATAAGTGTGACTTTTCATGGAAAACACGAAATTGTTTGGGTGATCCCAAACTTTTGAACGGTAGTGTATATATATATATATATATATATATATATATATGCAATCATGTTTAGAAGTTGCCAGGTTTTATATGAGAAAAGTTATTGCTGCTCCTACCCTGAAAACCAGTGATTTTGCTCGGACATCTTTCATATGTTCTGTATTTCTCTGAATCTGCCACTAAAACCTGTTACAATCATTGCTGTCTGTGCATTTATTTGTCATTACATGGATGTGCATCACTTTAACCCACAGCATATAAGAGGTCTGCTTGCTGGTATCAAGTTTAATTCTACATGTTTTGATCCATCTTTCCCCTGCCTAGTCTCCATTCCGGCCATTAAACTGTTACTTAAAGGCATTTCGAAAGCCTCCCCCTAGCATTGATAATAAACTCCCTAATATTCTTCCCATTTTGCATAAAATGCTATCAGTATTGATAAATGGTTATTTTTCTCCCTATCTCGACTCACTCTCGGATTGCTCCTTTTTATTGGCTTTTTATGAGTTTTTAATGAGTGGTGAATTTACCACTTCTTCAAATTCATTTGCTCTTGCTAAAGATGTTACCCTTTCGGATTTAAATTTCCACCCACATTTCTTTAGTGTCGTCCCTTAAACACCCTAAAGCTGGAGGTGATTGCGCTGTAATCATTGCTCACACTCATTCTCAGTTCTGTCCTTTTAAATAAACATGTAAATATTTGAAAAACAGCCCTTTCTTTGACCCTTGTGCACCTCTCTTTCTGACCCCGGGTAACAACCCCATTCCAAATCTGGGTTGAGCTATCATCCTGAGCAGATTCTTCTAAGATTTAACATATCCCCAAAGCGTTATTCTGATCATTCGTTTAGAATAAGTGGAGCAATCTCTGCAGCCATGCAAGGTCTATCAACAGCTTCCCTTCAACAACCTGGCGGATGGACCTTATGCTTCTGCAGTCATTAAGGCTGAACGATCACTGAAACCTTAATAGCTTATGGTAAGCAATTGCATATAACTGGTGGTTATCTGGTAAGTGGTTCTGTGTTTTATCCCACCTATAGACGAGTTTTCCCGCCCTTACCTAGGGCGCTGGGGTGGGTGCATTGTTCTTCAGGTCTAAACATCCGTAGCCGGATGTAAACATGCAAGCCAAGATCTGTGATATCTTCAACAACATTAAACATTAAAAATTGACATTATAAAATCAAAAAATGGTGAGGGACACATTGTGCGGTGTGGCTGTACTAATACACGGAAACGCCTGAGTGAGTGGTTGGAGAGAGAGTGTGTTGCCCATCGACCTGCCACAAAACGGCAGGGTCCCTGCATTCCATCGGTTTCCTCCCACAGAAAACCAACAGCAGATTTCGAATCACGGATGTGATCGAAGGCTTTGAATTTGCAGAAACCACCGAAAAACGTCTTTCTTTGTTCCCATCACTTCATTGCCAAAAAGCCAACCAAAGAAAACCCTTTCCCTGAATTGTGGTAACTAGGTAGCTACTCGTTACACTGGAAAAGAAAAGCACAGGAGGGCCTGAATGCGGAAATAGACCGGAAGTGCCGCGTAGGTCATTGCTGACCTCTTTTGGCAAGTCCATTGTCACTGAATTCCAGGTCGTCGGTGTCTTATTCCTGCCTAAGCCTGTCTTCATTCCTGAACACTAGCCATTGCTGGCTAAGGCCCATTCAGTGCAAGATCATGCTGATCTCTAACCACTGCTGGCTAGCTCAAAAAACTGTTTAGCTGTCCAGGTCCTTGCCGATCGTCAGCCATTGCTGACTAAGGTCAAACTTGTTAGCAGTTCATGCCATTGCTGACCTAGTCATTACTGGTTGCGTTTTGTTTCTCTCTATTCATTTATGGGACTCTGTCACTTGAGCTCAAATTTTACCGTGTCTTGCTCATTATTTCATTTCATCCCTTAGCAGATTATGCCATCTATGTTGTGATTATCAAGCCCTTTTTCATTCCGGCTTGGTCAGTAAATATTCTTTGGGGGGCATACGCTAGGCTGTCTTGGGGCTTGTGCCCAATATTTTGGGGGATGTATTATGCTGCTGCTCAGGGCTGATGCCCCTCAATTAAAAAAAAAAATCTTTCTGTTGACTATAAGTGCCAAAGACTTTCTTGACAAGTATTCATTTCCGCTAAATCTTCTGTTATAATATATAATTATCTTTACTTCATTCACTTTGTCTCTGCTGATTGAAATTAAAGTTGTTTGGACGTGAAATGTTCAACTAAATATCCTGAGTGCATGAATTTGGTCTGGAATTTGTTATATCAGTGGAAGAATGCCCGGTTTTGTCTCTGGCATCAAGGAGGAGCGCTGCACTGGGGAGACTGCTGGAAGACGTTGATTTAAACATACCATGCTACATCATGTAGGGGCTCTGGCTAAAGTCAGTGCAGACTCCAACTGCCTCGCAAGATAAATCCAATGCAGAAGAACAGCACGGGTGTTCGAGCAGAAAACAAAGCACTGACTGCCAAAACCAGACATGTTTACAAAACCATTATTTAACAAGACTTTATCATTTGATAGCTTTTTTTGTGTGTGTTAAATAGAAAGAATGTGTGAGTTCAGATCCAACATCTGCGTTTGAAAGATATGTCTCTCCTGCCGGATCAGTGAGGTCAGTTTAACATGAAACCTACAACAGCTGTTTTAACTATGGCAAACCTTCACACACACACACACACACACACACACACACACACACACACACACACACACACACACACACACTTTTTGTTTTTTGCTGTACTCTCTTCTTCAAGTAAGCTCTCAGCAAGTGACTTGTTTACTTAAGACAGTGACACCAGTGTCACTTTGGGAAAGGCTTTTAACAGTAACATTTTGGGACCTTTTTGAATATCTCATTTGTTAAAAACCACCTCTCACTGCCCCCCCCCCTTGGTAAAAATATATTACGAATGCTTAATAGACAACAGTACATAAATATCAACAAACCAACCAAAATGAATAAAACAGGTGAATTCCTGAAAAACACATAATTTCACTTATCAGTTCAAGTAACCCCACTGGAGTCGTCCCATGGTCATTCATAAAGGTGGGGCAAAGCACTGCCTGCATGTGTGCTTGGGAATGAGAAGAAGCGGTGTCTCAGCTGGTGAAGGTGACGCTGCAGTATCACAACCTAGAACATCACAATTTACAGCCTGAGTAAGTGGAAACTGGGTTGAAAAAGAAAGCAAGGTCAAAATCTTTTGTGTTATTAATAACCAGGAGCCAGATACAATGGAGGGCCAAACAGAACCCAGACTTTTATTGTAAATTTGGCAAAACACAGTAAATAATATTATTCAAATTGTTTTCTTTTCTGTCACACGTTATGCAGGGAGCATCTCAGAGCTGTGTTTGAATGACTCGCACTGATGAAAAATAATGTCTTCCGGGGAACCACACACACACACACACACAAATCTCTCCGTCTGTCTGTCTGTCTGTCTGTCTCTCTCTAACACACACACACACACACACACACACACACACACACACACACACACACACACACACACACACACACAAATCTCTCTCTCCCGTCTGTCTCTCTCTCTCTCTCTCTCTCTCTCTCTCTCTCTCTCTCTCTCTCTCTCTCTCTCTCTCTCTCTCTCTCTCTCTCTCACACACACACACACACAAATCTCTCTCTCTGTCTGTCTGTCTCTCTCTCTCTCACACACACACACACACACACACACAACTCTCTGTCTGTCTGTCTCTGTCTCTCACACACACTCAAACCACCGTGTCTGCCCGTCTTTGATGTCATCAAAGTGTGTTCCTGCTCTGTCTCGTGTTGTTTCAGCTCATTGTTTTCCTCCCTTCATCTTCGGCACACTTCTGTCCGTCCGTCAGCGCAGTAACAAAGGCACATTGTTATTTTAGCTTACTCAAAGGCACTTTGCAAGATGGGCCCTATTTCAGAAAGTTAGGGGAACAAAAAAGAAGGGAAAAAAACAACAACAGATTGATCCAAGCACAATAAAATGTGAGCGGGGAACGTGGTGCGGTGTTAGACAACCTTTTTGTCTTGGTGTGGAAATAATGGACCTTTTTGCAGGATATTTTCCATATTTATTATGACATGAAGATAAACTATGAAAAGTTTCTTTCCGGGAAAGTACACTGATTTATGCATGAACGCTCTTGTTTTCTGTGTTATAGGTAGAAGAAATTAAAATGAGAGATGCAGGAAATGTAGATTTCACCCACTGTTTTCGTTGTCAACATTTTCCACTTTAAATCACGCACACACACGCACGCACACACACGTTTGTAAGCACATCAGTTAACAAATGTGTACCCAGGCGTCTGCGGTAGTGTGAATGGACTCTAAGTCACAAAGTGGGGCAACGCTGGGCACGTGAAAGACATGGGGAAATTAATTTGGAAGGGAAAAATCAAACCACTTGATTCATGGGAAACAGAAACTCATCTTCTCCATCCCACTCTCTTCCCTCCTTTTTTTTTTGTTGCCAATTTTACTGAGAGCACAATGACTCGGGTATGAATCCAGGGAAGAGTGCTCAGTCACATTCACTTAGTCCCACTGGCACTCCTGCAGATCACTCGCTTTGTTTTCAAAGTCAAACCCAAATTTTCAGTTTCCTGCAGTATTACCAGAAGACTTGGATGAGTCATTACTACACTACTACCTAAACTTTAACCCCCCCCCCCACACACACACATTTCAGCAGTGTACACCCCCCCCCAAACCTGTACATTTTTCCCTCCTTACTGCCGATTAGAGTGAAAATCAATTTGAGGTCCCCGTGGCTAAATTGATATCATTATGTTTAGCGCAGGCTGAATAATAGATGATTGGATCATTATAAGGGAGGGTAATGGGACGTGACGAAGCTCAGGTAGACAGCTCACCGCAGCTGAGAGACGTAATTAGCATGTAGTGTTGAGCTCACTCACACGTACACACTTGAATTCACAAAACGAGTACACCGACAAACACATACACGTAGGCTGATTATGCAAACAATAACACACACACACACACACACACACCTACAAATATGTACATAGCGTGCAAGCACACAATTGTGGCGCTCGCGCACACACGCACATATTTAATATTGCCGTCACACTCGTAAATGTTTTAGTTCTTAACATTCTGTGTAAGTAGGCACATCTCTCTCGGGGCCTGGCGTGCTTCAGGGTATCAATCCCAGCCACGTGCAACTCACATCACTTACACAGAGCTGAGCTGATGTGTGTCGTACCTCCCAACGTGCCTCGCTGCCATAAACACTGGTCATTAGCTGTGGCTGTCATTTTATTTTAAACACCTGTTGACTGATTGCAAACAGCTGTTGTTTGCCTATGGAAGCGCCTTAATGGCAGAACACAGGAATACCGCCATCCCCAGAGGCCTAAGCAAGCATGATCCTTTGACAGTATGTCCTCATTCTGAGATCAGTCTAGGACCAAGTCTTCTTCTGATGGCTGACGGGGCATCCCACGATCACATTTATTGGCCTTGCTCGATAAGTACTTGTGGAGGACATATCTTTATTTTACTAGGTATAGCGTCACATAGATGTACATTTGTTGAAATTATTTCAATGAATTCTTGTTCAGTGACTCGGCTCTGTGGATGACTGTAGTCCACTGACTTCCGGTTTCTACTGCAGCGGCCATACCAGTTTCCTGTTTGTTGGCGTGTGCTATTGACAATGGCATATTTTTTTGCGATGCCTGCAAGATTTACCATGGATAAATGTCAACGACATGCACAGAATTGTCGACAAACGTTCACCTGCACCTACCAGCAAACGGGTGAAAAGTTTCAAGTTGTACATATCAAGTTACGTCCACAATTATGAGAATGAGGATACTCATCCTCATAATTAGCACACGCCAATCAACAGGAAACTGGTATGACCGCTGCAGTAGAAACCGGAAGTCAGGGGACTAGAGTTATGCACAGAGAGGATTACAGCTGACCTGCAGGATGCAGCACAAAAGTATCTGAGAGTAGCCTCAAATAACCGGACAGTTAGGGTTCAACTGATTTAAAAAGAAACGTTTTCAAACGTAAGCAGGAAAGATAAGAAGAAACCATTTATGAAGGAGATTTTATTTACAATGTTAATGGCGGATCATGAAAATATGTTTTGTACATGTTCTTGATAAACTGTAAGATCAGATTGTTCCAACCCAACCCTAACCCTTCCATAACAAATAGATTACTGCACCAGAAAAAAAGGATGTTTTATACAATGTACATGGTTTTACCACCTATATATGACAGCTGGTGTAGAAAATGATTGATAAATACTTAGTTCTGCTTTGTTCTGCTCAAATGGATGTTTTCCATTTTATGGTGAATGGCTGATCCCCCCGAACTGACTTGGAAGTTGCATCCATTATCAGCTCCTAGAGGGAGAGAGAGAAGGAATCAGAACTGATAAAGAACTTTTGTCATAGATTTTTTTTTCTGGGTCCCTTTACCTGATAGAGTGATTTTGTTTGCATTTGTTCTCTGAAAAGCTAGGGGAAAAAACAGAGGGCTTTATTTTCCGGGTCATAGCGAAGGCCGGCGCTAGTTCATGGCGCAAGTTGATCTAAGGTTTGGCCAATACATTTTTGCTCATTTCGGGACATGCTGTGCTGGCGGTAATCGGGCGCAACAGAGGAGCAGTTGTAAAAGGGTTGGATTAGAAGGAATAAATGATCAGGATCACGCTATTCCTCCCAGTTCCCCCTCCCCCCAAAGAGGCACCTCGACTGACCAGAGGAGGCGCTAGTGCAGCAACCAGAACACATACCCACATCCGGTTTCCCACCTGCAGACAAGGCCAGTTGTGTCTGTAGGGACGCCCAACCAAGTCGGGGGTAACACGGGGGGATTCGAACCGGCAATCCCCGTGTTGGTAGGCAATGGAATAGACCACTATGCTACCCGGACGTCCTAGCAGTTATCTGCTGAGGCTTAGTTTGCCTACAAAACAGTAAAGAATGTCAGCAACACACTTTGATATACTTGTACATTATAACAAGTAGGACATTTGTCAGTGTCATGGTGTGAACTGTGGATTCTAGGTATGGTGTTGTGGATCCTTGGTTTTAGCACTGTGAGTACGAATGTCTCAGTGCCAGCGTTTCAATATCATACACCTGTTTTTAGGGCTGAAAAATCTTTTCTGTACCTTGATAGGTTAAAAACGCACCCAGCTGGACTTCTGTCTGCTTCCCAATCAGTGATGAAATACTGAACACCTCGAGGCAGGATTGCAATGACTATGTTGAATTAACCCTCTTTACCTCCAACTCGCTAGCCCACTTATCATGTTAAAGGAGAATAAATCTGTAGTGGGTGGAGACGGGATGAAACACATTATGTTTCAGTGCTCTTTAAGGAGATAATAGATTGTCTTGCATTTAGGCACTGCTTATTACACTCAATGACCTGTGTTTTTCTTCATCCCCCCTCTCTCTCTCTCTCTCCTTCCTTCCCTATGTTCTTTACCTATTTGCTTATTCTCTCACTTCTTTCCACCCTTATGCTTTTTCTCCCTGCCTTATATTATTTTCATCTCTCTCTCTCTCTCTCTCTCTCTCTCTCTCTCTCTCTCTCTCTCTCTCTCTCTCTCTCTCTCAAACACACACACACACACACACACACACACACACACACACACACACACACACACACACACACACACACACACACACACACATTCCTTCTGCCTTTCTGACTTACTTCCATCCCTTCCCTCTCTCATCTCTTCGTCTGTCCCCTCCTGGAGCAGTATAAATATGAATCTTTGGGGCCTTCTCTCTATTTCATGATTTATGTAGTCCCTGTAGCTCTCAGTTTCATGTTGCTGATAAGTGCAAAGAATAAAATACACAAACCCGACAGGAGTAGTTCGTACTTCAACACAGGCCAAATGAGGAGACGGAATAAATGCTGTCTTTTGAAACCTCCTCTCCTCTTTGCTCTCTTCTCCTTTTCCTCCCTCTACTCCCACTCTATCCCACAACCATGGCATTCTTCCATCTCATTCCCACTCCTACACTGGTAAGTCGTATTTGTTTTCCTTCATTACTCTATAATTGTTATGACTAACTTGTTTATGATAATGGTTATGATGATTACGCCATAGGTACACGTCCATGGCCTGGAGAGAAGCTTGCTTCGGCAGAAGTTTCATCCCTTCTTCCTCTACAGCTCAAAACAAAACACCCCACTGAAAGTCCTTGTGCACGCATGTTCCCACGTCTCATTAAATGTCATACATTTAATGTGCTTGTACCTGCGTAACCATGTTTAACTGTATGGTGGGATATGTGCATATATACGTATATATGTGTGTGTGTGTGTGTGTGTGTGTGTGTGTGTGTGTTTATACATATATGTTTATACATATATGTTTGTATATACACCACACATACTACGTCCGTCTATCTAGCTATCTATCTATCTATCTATCATCATACATCCATCCATCCACCCACCATCCATCCATCCATCCATCCATCTATCTATCTGCTGACTGACCTTTGTACTTTTGGGCCCATATCCTGTTCATCCTCTTACAGCAATGGTATGCTTACTGTAGAAATGCAAAGCTGCATGTTCATATGGACATCTATGTGAAACAAAAATCATTGTGTGGGATCCAAAGTGTGCACAGGCTTGCTGCCTAAAAGAAGTTGAAGTTGGACTACCCTGGGGTTTGAGCTCAGGACCTTCTTGCTGTGAGGTGACCGCGCTAACCACTGCACCACTGTGTTGCCCAAAACTCTTGTTAAATCCAAATTCCTTTTTTTTTAAGGCATTTTCTACTTTATTTTTTTAACAGTGACAGTAGAGCGAGACAGGAAAGGCAGGGGAGAGAGAGAGAGGGATGACATACTGCAAAGGGCCCAGGCCAAATTCAAACCCAGGCCCCTGCGGTAAGGACTCAGCTTTTAGTGGTACGCAGTCTACCAGTTGAGCCACCGGGGCACCCCCCAAATTCCTTTTCATCAGTAGCCCTTATCCCTTGAATTTTCCCCATATCCCTTGCCCCTCTTTGTCATCCCATCACTCTCCAACCCACCCTCGATACAATTCATCCATCCCACTCCTGGAAACTTTGTCTTTGCCACTGAATGCCACCGTCTAAATTCAACCCTCTCAACGACATTTATTAAAGAGGTTTCCTTCTCTCCTTTGTCATGTAGAACATAACACTGAAAGTGCCAAGTGGCAGATGCCATCGAGGGACAAATACTACCTTCACACGGTTCAAAGGCCTAGGGAAGGTGAAAACCTATTATCAAATTCACATCACACTGCTTTCCACTTTGTCATCGTAGCAGATGACAAAGCGGTGAGGATGAGAAAATTACTTTAGATGAGCACCTTTCGAGTTGCTGTCCCGAGTCCCTCTTGCTGTTACTCATATTTATTTGAGAACAACAGTGTCAGGGAGCACGCTGTGTAATTACAGCTATTAGAAGACAAAGAATGGTAGATCAGGGTTTACACTGTGAACCGGAGGCCTTTTGTTGCTGTGAGTGGCAGGAAAAGACTAACTCAAGCTGAAAGCCAAATGCTTTGGCATGTTTATACAGTGTGCACACTCGAGGGGCAACATGACAAATGAAGAGGTGTATGGAGCCCCAGTATATAAACATACCATGTGCTGCACAAACAGAACTATGTAAATATATCAATACAAAAAGCACACATAGTACATTAATGATCCTTTCCTATTTCTTCTAAAGTGATGGAAGTGACTTCATCTTTGCAGCTCTGAGAGTACAACATGTACACATAGCCAAAGACACACACTTGTCAAATTTCTCCAAGTCATTAGAGATTCTTTTGTAATAGCCATCACTAGAGGTGACAGTGACCCCAAATAAAAATGCATTATATGTAAATTACTGTAGGCATGCATACATTTTACATACATGGCCTTGGGGTCTCTGTACTGTCACTTCCCAGTGGGATCTACTCTGGTAGAATAAGGCTTTCATGCATGGGAATGGTTAGAGTTTCCAAGTGTTATTGGGTCACCAGGGTAAAGCAGGAACTATATGTCTGAAATGACACACAGATTGTGTTTATCTATGGTTAAAGCTACAGCACATAAGGATTTTTTTGTTCGAATTTTGCTCTAAAACATATCGTATTGCGGACCCGCTGACTCAGTCTACTTTGCTTGAGTTTCCTGGAGCAGTATATCAGTGAGCCCCATCCAAAGGAATTGAATCGAGTGCAACTGGACTTGGTATATATCCGTGAAGACGATACATACCAAGTCCAGTTGCTCTCGATTCAATTCCTTTGGATAACCATGACCTGGATGAATGAGAACATTCACAGACAGTGAGCCCCAGTTTTCTACCCTGTCAGAGAAGCTCTTGGAGACAGGGCGTACCTCCTGGCTGTCAATCAACTTGGCGCACGCAGTTCAACTTGCATGCTTGGCAGCTCTCTCAGGATGGAGTAGGCATTTCTCACTTGGCCATATGAATATAGAAATCTACTTCATCTATAACTTATAAGCTATTAGAAGGAGAAGGAATAATGGGGTGTCCGGGTGGCGTAGCAGTCTATTCCAGTGCCTACCAACACGAGGATCCCAGTTAGAGTCCCTGTGTTTCCTCCAGCTTGGTCGGGCGTCTCTATAGGCAAAATTGGCCATGTCTGCGGGTGGAAAGCTGGATGAATGTATGTCTCCTGGTCATTGCACTAGCGCCTCCTCTGGTTGGTCAGGCTGCCTGTTCAGGAGGGAGGGGGAACTGGGGGGAATAGCGTGATCCTCCCACGCGCAACGTCCCCATGGTGAAACTCCTCACTGTCAGGTGAAAAGACACGGCTGGCGACCCCACATACACTGCTCAAAAAAAATAAAGGGAACACATAAGCAATGCAATGTAGCTCCAAGTCAATCACACTTTTGAGATATCAACCTGTCCAGTTAGGAAGCAACACTGATTTGTGAATCAATTTCACCTGTTGGTAAATTGTCTAATTTCCACCAGGTGAAAATTAGACAATTTGCAAGACAACCCCTATAAAAGGAATGGATTTGCAGGTGGTGGCCACAGACCATTTGCCTGTCCTCATCTTTTCTGGCCGATCTTTGGTTAGTTTTTCATTTTGCTAGTGCCCTCACCACTAGAGGTGGCATGAGGCGGTATCTGCAACCTACAGAAGTTGCTCAGGTAGTGCAGCTTCATCCAGGATGGCACATCAATGCGTGCTGTGGCAAGAAGATTTGATGTGTCTCCCAGCACAGTGTCCAGAGCATGGAGGAAGTACCAGGAGACAGGCCAGTACACCAGGAGACGTGGAGGGGGCCGCAGGAGGACAACAACCCCGCAGCAGGACTGCTATCTGGTCCTTTGTGCAAGGAGGAACAGGAGGAGCACTGCCGGAGCCCTACAAAACGACCTTCAACAGGCCACTAATGTGCAGGTTTCTGCTCAAACAGTGAGAAACAGAATGCATGAGGATGGTATGAGGGCCCGACGTCCACAATTGGGGCCTGTGCTCACAGCCCAACACCGTGCAGCCCGATTGACCTTTGCCAGAGAACATCTTGGTTGGCAGATTCGCCATTGGCGCCCTGTGCTCTTCACAGATGAGAGCAGGTTCACACTGAACACATGTGACAGACGTGAGAGAGTCTGGAGACGCTGTGGAGAACGTTCTGCTGCCTGCAACATCCTCCAGCATGACCGGTTTGGCGGTGGGTCAGTGATGGTCTGGGGAGGCATATCCTTGGAGGGCCGCACAGACCTCTACGTGCTAGCCAGAGGTACCATGACTGCCATTAGGTACCGGGATGAGATCCTCAGACCCAATGTCAGACCATATGCTGGTGCAGTGGGCCCTGGGTTCCTGCTCATGCATGACAATGCTCGTCCTCATGTGGCCAGAGTGTGTCAGCAGTTCCTGTATGTCGAGGGCATTGATGCTATGGACTGGCCTGCACGTTCCCCAGACCTGAATCCAATCGAGCACCTCTGGGACATCATGTCTCGTACCATCCGCCAACGCGATGTCGCACCACAGACTGTCCAGGAGTTGACCGATGCCCTGATCCAGGTCTGGGAGGAGATCCCTCAGGAGACCATCCGTCGTCTCATCAGGAGCATGCCCAGACATTGTAGGGAGTGCATACAGGCACGTGGAGGCCACACACACTACTGAGCCTCATTTTGAATCGTCTTGAAGAATTTCCACAGAAGTTGGATCAGCCTATGTTCTCATTTTCCACTTTGATTTTGAGTATGATTCTGAATCCAGACCTTAATGGGCTAATGATTTTGATTTCCATTGATCATTCTTAGGTTATTTTGCTCTAAACACATTCCTCTGTGTAATAAATAAAGATTTTCAGCTGAAATATTTCATTCATCGAGGTCTATATTGTGTTTTTAGGTGTTCCCTTTATTTTTTTGAGCAGTGTATATTTGAGGAGACATGTGGTAGTCTGCAGCCCTCCCTTGAACAGCAGAGGGGGTGGAGCAGAGACCGGGATGGCTCGGAAGAGAGGGGTAATTGGCCAAGTGCAATTGATGAGACAAAGGGGGCAAAATCCAAAAAAAAAAAAAAAAAGGAAAAGTACCTCACAGGAACAATGGGCCTCATTTATGCAATGATCTTATGCAAAAATTACTTCTTATAAACTTGTAGAGTTTAAACCCTCAAGCTTGTGTCATAGTAAAGACGTGGCGCATGGGTAAGCTTTGAATCTAGACACCAATTCATGAATGAGGCCCAATGTTGATCTAACTAAAAGATTCAGTTTTACATCCATAGATTAACAACTGTGATACATTATACGTTCTGCATGGCATTACTATGGATTTTGGTATAGACAGACTGAGTGCCATTGCCTTGGAAATAAAGATCTTTGTATTTATAAATATTTCACCTATAAGTATAAAAGTGCTTCACAACAACTATTGTGGTGAAACTCAAAAATTCACTGAAAAAGATATCTATATAGTATATTTTTTTTACATTCATCAATGACAAGTTATGCCATTTATGATGATAAATTCATGCAAGTCCATGCAGTTGGTTTGGAAAGGGGGCTTACAGGAGGGAAGGAGGAAGCAGAACGAGTGTGGGGGTGGATTTCTTTTGGTTTTTTGGTTGTGTTCTTTCAGAATCTAGCTCACACATACTCACCTCTCCAAAGTTGCATATTGTAGCTTTGCAATTATAGTTAAATGAAATTAAAGACATACAAAATAAAACATAAATGTCCAGAAAATCATCTGACCTGAGTATCCTGGTCAAAGCTTATGACATTCAGAGAGTGTTGTGTCCCGGCCCAGTCTGTCAGGGTCGCCTCCCGAATTGGGACACTGCCTGCCCCCCACACCTTTACCACACCGAGGGTAAGCCAGTCAGCTTGAGCCAGGCCATTATGGATCACCTGACTAGACAAGGAGCCCTGCAGGCAAAAGGAGAGCAACAGAGGGAGGAGTGAGAAGAGAAAAAAGATGTAAATGTGATTTGTCTATGTGTGCAGATGCTTTACTGTCTGGGTTAATTTTGGGGGATTTTTTATTTAGTTCAAAAATGGTCCACATCATATTGCGTTAAAATGAAGTAAGTAACAGAACTGCACTTTCAGTGACTGTAAGTTCATCTATAAACACTTGAAATAATCTAAGTAGAAATATTTCAGCCTCTGTGAAAGTTCAGAATTTTTTTTATCTGATGTTTGAAAAGCTGCACTTTAAAGGAAAATAAAATGTCTTTACATGACCTGTCTTGACAGGCAGAAGCTGAGAAAAATGAGCACTGGTTTCAAAATGTATAAAGGGAAAATCTGGCTATCTGTCAAACCAATCAACCAACCAACCAACCAACCAACCAACCAAACCAAACCAAACCAACCAACCAACCAATCAACAAATCAAAGCAACCAACCAACAAACCAACCAAAACCAACAAAACAAACCAACCAACCAAACCACACCAAAGCAACCAACCAACCAATTAACAAACCAAACCAAACCAAACCAACCAACCAACAAACCCACCAAACCAACCAACCAACCAACCAACCAACCAACCAACTAATCAACAAAACCAACCGACTAACCAAACCAAACCAACCAACCAACCAACAAACCAACCAATCAACAAAACAAATCAACTAACCAATCAATCAGCCAACCTTGTAAAACTATCATAATTTCTCTGTTCTACCCCATAGAGTCTTTAGCAGTTTGACAGGATGTCTAATGTATGCCTCTAGGCTTGATCGTAAGATGTCTGTTTGTTATAATGAAATAATGTGCTTCATTAAGCTGAGCTATAAGTGCCACCTTAAATTACATTTGTTTTAATTCCATGTGCCATCACTTCACTGAATAAGATTTAAGATCTGTGTATATATCTGCATATCATTAGTTTTTACAACCAGCCTATGTTCTGATTCTTTAAATCTCTTTTAGCAGGTATTCTACCTCTGAAGAGTCGAATAATCTGAATAGCCTTCACCTTTGTAGCGAACACACAAAGACACACATAGATACTCAAGACACACACACACTGGGGATGTGCAGAGAGCCCAGCATTTGTATATGTTGAGGCAGCAACATTATTTGTATTTGTATTCGAATAAAAGTAGAAATGGGCATAACAATCCTGTTTTTGTTTTTATTACATTTCTATGATACAGTGTTAAAATAAGTGTGCGATTATAAAAATTACAAACACTTAAATGTAATATTGGATTTTGGTTTTCATAAAACCAGCAACAAATATGTATAACCATAAGCGTCATTGAAAAGAAAATAATTTTAAAATTAACATTCAATTCCTAATCCACACGCAAACCAATAAACTCTAAACTAATAAACGCCTATGTGAGCATGGTGAACCCCAACACCACCCGTCCTAATTGGAGGACGCTAAGCGGACAGAATATAAACAAACAAAAAAATCCTTACAAATAAAAACTGTTCTCTCTGAAGAACCGTAGGCCAAACCCTAATGCTGCCTGCTCCCTTTTGGTGTCCATGTTAACCTATTGTGCTGTTTAGACAGAACGCTCCGCCTCTCATCTCTCATCATCAGCCGCTTCTCCGGGGCCGGGTCGCGGTGGCAGCAAGCTAAGTGGGGCACTCCAGATGTCCCTCTCCCCAGCAACGGCCTCCAGTTCCTCCTGGGGGATCCCAAGACATTCCAAGGCCAGAATGGACATGTAGTCCCTCCAGCGAGTTCTGGGTCTACCCCGGGTTCTCCTCCCAGTTGGTCCTCCTGGACCAGTCTGCGATACTGGAAGTCCGCCCCGGTCCCTGCTTTTGCCTGCTGCATTGCACCCTACCCCAATGCTTATCACCGTGGGTGGTGTTTTTTTTTTTGGGAACCAAAAAAAAAATATTTGTAAGAAATAAATATTCGTAAAAACCCACTATTTGTGCTTTACCGAACACCACATTTGGATTTGGCTCCACCCCTAACACACACACACACACACACACACACACACACACACACACACACACACACACACACACACACACACGCACGCACGCACACACACACACACACACACACACACACACACACACACACACACACACACACACACACACACACACCAATTTAAACGCTCACAAAGCCATCCAAAATGGCATACGATCCACTAATCTGCCAGGCAGCACTGGCCTCATTGCCCAACTTATCCTCATCTTCTCACATCTGCCTCTCCCACACACACACACACACACACACACAAAACCAGATTCAGACACACAAACACACACCCATACTCGCTGTCAGGCTGTAGCCTTTTGGCTGTCAGACGGTGTATCTGCTTTATCGCCGTGTGAAATTGCTTTGGAATGAGCCTGATGGTAGGCAGAGGATAGCTACAGATGTTTGGCTATGGATTCTCCATGTGCATTTATCTATATATGCATGTGCATATGGATATATTTGTGTCTGTATTTGTGTGTTTTCGCTAATGTGTTGTTTTTGTGTGTGTTTGGCTTAGAAACAAGTACGGCTGAGTTATTCCCATTTGCACCAGTGATTTGAGAATTTCTGTATTGTAAGAAGTGAGATGAAACTGTGGCCCTGTAAATAATGGCTGTTTGGTTGGAGACAAAACGAACTACTGGATTCATGTGACATGAAAATTCAAACCCATTCAAATAAATTGGACTATTTTTCCTGAAAACTCAAAGGAAGCCATGTGAATCTACTTGCCAGACGAGCATTTAGTCAGTGTCTTTTCTCCTTCTAACCTTCCATATGTAGATTACTAGTCACTTTGAAATAAATGAGACGTACCCAAATGGGTCACACTTTATTTGAAGGGGTGTGCACTGTCAAAACCATGACATGACATATGTCATGAACATGGAGGAAACTTTATGAATGTTTATGACTGTTGTCATTAAGTGTCATTCGGTAAACTATGTTATTTTTATGCAAAGTCCATACTGTTTTTGGGGGCGCCCCAGTGGCTCACCTGGTAGAGCGCATACTACATAAAGCTGAGTCCTTACCTCAGCGGCCTGGGTTCGAATCCAGCCTGGGCCCTTTGCTGCATGTCATCCCCTCTCTCTCCCCTGCCTTTCCTGTCTCTCTCTCTCTCTCTCTCTCTCTACTACCACTATCCAACAAAGGCAGAAAATGCACAAAAAAAGAAGTTCATATTGTTTGAGATAACTTTGTTGTAGCAACCTGAATGGGGCCAAGCCACTTGATTTGATATATTTCACACGTCTGTAGCTTGAAAACAGACATCTCAAGAAATGTCAACCTTGCATTGAAAATGACATAATTGACTGATTGACACTTAATGACAACAGTCATAAACATTCATAAAGACTGCTTCATATTCAAGATAGGTGTCATGTCAATCTTATACACACCCCTTCAAATAAAGTGTTACCTCCAAATGTCCTCTGCCAGTGTGCTGAATCATGCATTAATACCATTTAAGTGGGGAGATAAGAAAACTGCACCAAGTATGATTGTATGCCCAAATAAATTGGCTCACAACAAAGTGTCATGGATTAATTACTATTAAAAAAGTGACAAGGGGAAAACATTGTGTTTAGTTCAGTGTATATGTTTGGGAGACACCCTCCCTTCTCATAAATTGATTTTCATAATTCTTTATTTTTCACTCAATTTTTTTTTTGTTTTTTTTTTTGCATGACAATTGCACGAATAAAGATCTTGATTCTACAGAGGTCATAGTAACACATTAAAAACCTCCCCTTGAAACAAAACAAAAACATCATTTAGCATTTCCACTAACCTAACCATTAATGTGTCTCTATATTGATATCAAAGTCAGAAAGTAATTCGATAACTTTTTGTCTTGGAAAAGGTGGTAAAGATGAATTCAAACTAAAACCAACATAAATTCTGTGCTTAGCGTTTCCAGCAGTTAGTCTTTAATATCTGCTTGCAAAAGTCCTGCAACATGAAGCAAGGTGTTTTTCTTGGGATTTCACTGTACCAATAGGAAAAATAAAGGAAAGTAGAGCTGACACAATGTCGGTCCTTGAACTCACAGGTGCTGCTGTGAAAGAGGTCAGAAGATACTTTCCATTTTCATATGTATCTGAGGAGAGAAGATAGGGGCTGGTTAGACGCATGCAGAGCATAAAAAGAGAGACAGATACGTATAACATAAGGGTGCAAACAGAAAATGTGCATTAATGCTTGGCTGAGAGAATCACCGAGTGGCACACTTACACAAAAGGCGAGTGAACGGCAGACTGACCCAGTGAGTGAAATAACAGCAAGCGAATGGCACGCTGATAGACTAAACAACTAACTGGATGAATGATTTAGTTAGCCTTCTGTATTTGTTACTGTAAGTTAATGTTTGAATGAAATACAACAGGGATGTTTTAATACCTGTGTGAATGAGTGAATAATTGTGTAGTTGGTTGCATGAGTTGGTAACAGCTGGCTGACTGAATGCTCCACAACACGACAGGCGCGTGAATGACTGAGAAAGTGGGTTATCAGCAGTGAGAGGGTAAGTGTATAAATAAGTTGGTGAGTGAGTTAGCAGGAGAGCTAGTGAGAAAGTAAGGGGGCAGGTGAACAAGTGCGTGAATCCGTGACCGACTGCAAAGTGAATGACTAACTAGTCAAAGTGAAACTCAAACAAGAACGGACACAGGAGGAGAAACTGAACAGAAAAGCCAGATAACACAGGTAAGATGAGCACAATAACGAGAGGCAAGGCAAAGAAGAAAGACGAAGGGAGGATGCACCGCAGACAGAGCCCCGAAGACGCAGGGGACAGAAGCAAGGGAGCAGATAAAAGAGGGAGTGATGGAGAGCATATCTCTAGGCAGTGACATGGCGAATTACTGTAATAGTTTCTGTCACTCCACTTTCCTGTTATCCCTCGTTCTCTCTCTATTGCTCCCTCTCTTTTTTGTCCCAACACAAAAACTCCTTCACAGAGGAGCGCATCGTCTCAAAGCACTTCGGAAACTGACTGTCTGCAAATGCACGTGTGTGTGTTGGAGAGAGAGAGAGAGAGAGAGAGAGAGAGAGAGAGAGAGAGAGAGAGAGAGAGAGAGAGAGAGAGAGAGAGAGAGAGAGAGCAAAGAGTGTCGGTCTGATAAAATCAGTGAGTGAATATGTATGCAGTATAAATTATTGCAAATACAAGCTCATGTCCTGGCTAAGGTCATATTGTGGATAAGCAATTGGATCCTCATTTCCTGATCAAAAATATTTCTATGAATAAATACAAAGGATAATCTATGGCCGTGGCAACAGTCTTTACATCAAATTTGGATTGTGAGCTACTATTAATAGAAAGTGTTTACCTGTGAAAGGAATAAAGTGCATATGAAATTTTCATGATGCTTGGGACTTTTTATATTCTGAATTTAATGAAGTTATAGATAAACATGCACCCCTGAAAACTACCAAAATCAAGGGAAGGCATCTTCCCTGGATAACTTCTGATGTTATATGTATTTTCAGGCAGAGCGATAATGCATGGACCACATTTTGTGAGTCCAATGATTCTGCTGACTGGGAAAAGTACATGTAGTTGAGAAATGTGAGCAAATCTATGACCAGAAATGCTACATCCAATTATTACAAAGAATCTCTTGTTCATGACTAAAAATCCTAAACAACCGGAATAAAATCAAAACTATATGCATCTGATGAACCTTTACCCAAACGGATAAGACTTAACAACGTTATACTACATGATCCACTTTTAGTCACTCATATATTTAATCAACATTCCTCCTCGGTCTGTTCTGCAATAATGCCTGATCCTTCTATTGGTGGTGATTTTAAAAATGTACCGTCTAGTCACAGCTCCTTCTCTTTCAGGAGATGAACACCTGTCGAGGTCCAGGATGCCATAACGTAAAAGTGAGTAGTGGTCCTGGGTCAGATGCCATTGAAACCACTTTTTCAAATTATCGTCCCACATTCTCATTTATGCTCTTTGTGATCTTTTTAACACATCTTTATCTACTTGTGAAATACCTGCCATATGGAAATGTTCACATATCCCTCCCTTGCATAAAGTGTGCAATGTACTTGAACTTAATAACTATAGACCAATTTCAGTCATTTATTCTGCTGCAAAAATATTTGAAAAACTAATTTATGATCAATTGCTATATAATCCCAATAAGTATAATAACTTATCACCTTTTCAATTTGGCTTTCAATCAAATCATTACACAACTATTGCTTTATTTAAACTTACAAACAATATTTTCTCTGCTTCTAATGATATTCAATTAACAGGTGCAATTTTCATTGATTTGGCCGAGGCTTTTGATCTGGTCGACCTCTAAATTCTTTTAGATTAAATTTACTCTGTTGGGCTGTCACAAAAATACATTACTTTGGTTCAATTCCTATATTCATAACAGAAAACAATGTGTTGTCATACGGGAAAGCAAATATGATACATTAGTACAACAATGAGGCATGCCTCAAGGCTCAAATTTTGGTCCACTTCTTTTTTCCATTTTTATTAATGACCTCCCCTCGATTTGTTGCATGTGTGTGTGTGTGTGTGTGTCTGTGTGTGTGTGCGCGTGCATCTTTTTGAAAATGTTTACATGTGAATGAGCATCTCAGGGTTCCCACTTTTTAAGAAATAATTTTCTAGGTCCTTTCAAGAACATTTTCTCATTAAAAGCCAAAGCTCACTGAGTTTTACTGAGGTATGCCTTCATTTGTAACATAATAGTATCTCTCACCAACTCAAGAAGTTGAGAACAATGGCATAGGTTCATAACGGTGTAATGTAGTGACGGTTGACACTGCAGCATACAAAAACACCCATTTTTGTTATTTTTTCCATGGCTGTTTCCACAACTGGAAAACGAATCTATAAATTTTCGGTTTTTCCAGGATGCGTAGTAAGCTTTCATATACTAATGTGTTGTGTTAGTAGGTCACTCTCTGTTTGTATATACTGTATACAGTATTGTGTGCATGTCTGTTTGTGGGTTGATGTATGTGTGCATTACCCACTTACCAATTCCCTCTCCATCGTCCCAGAACAAGGAACCCTGAGCGGTACCATTATCACTGAGGGCAACTATCAATGCTAAAGGATTCTTTCGACTGAGGGAGAAAGAGAAAAAAGGTAAAAAGGTTACAGAAAACCTGCTAAGGGGCAATGCTTACTTATACCTGATTTTTAGAGCAGACATATCATATTTTTTTCATATATGGAACACAGAACAAGCGTTTTGCAATCTTATTATATTGATTATTAGTTACAAATATGACTTCAGCCAGTCTAATGCCAACAACTGTTAATTTAGCACACCTAGTTTAATTGATTTAGTACTATTTTTAGCTGCCTAGTTTAATTGTAATCCTAGTATCTTTGTAATCTTTAGTTAAGCATGTTGCTTGGCATCATCAAGACATAATGAACAGGCCTACAAGCTGCTTATGAAATAACAGTGAGGTCCGTCAGTAAAGCAGTGAATGTTGTCCCAGTGGCAAAATGAATTACTGTCGGAAATGCAAAACCCACTGACACTTTATTTTACTATTCCAGTCATAACATCATAAAGAGATTGCTCTCAACACTCAGTTGTGTGAAAACATACCTGCATTCAACAATCACAGAGGTTTAATGACTTTAATGACTACTGCACAATACTTTTGTTGTATGCGCAGTCACAAACAACATATTATCCACCATTGGCATCATATATTGAGTTGCCAGCATCGATATATGATGAACAAGGTACCCTTCTGCGTCTGTATAGAGACATGGAAGTGTTCCATAGACTGCAATATTAAACCTCTGACTATATCTATCTTTCTATCTATCTATCTAATCCAGTGATTCAAGTAAATTCATTATGAGACAGTACAAGCCTGTTTCATGCCATAAGCAATCATCAGCTGTCAATAAAGTTACATGGGAAAGAACAGAACACACTAACTGCCTCGTCATGCACATCACATGCACAACATCCAATGGGGAAGGGGGAGGTGCCTACATTCAAAAATTCAAAAACCTGTGATCGCTAACAATCTGTGAGTGGGGTGGGGGTGGGGGTGGGGGGGGTAAGTTGCATACAAGGTTAATGATATTTGTCTATTGGCATGATTTATTTATAATTACAAAATAGGTGCTTATATCTATGTCTGCAACTGCTGGCCAATTCATTCCTGTTATTCAATGTGGACATTTCTGGTTTGCACATGATAAAATATTTTTCAGTTAGACATAGATTGCACATTTTACTGCTGGTTGAATATGCTTTGTTTTTTCAGAGAATTTTCCAGTTGAATAATTAATGTTTATGTCCGCCAATGACCAAATATAACGGCTTAAAGATGTTACAGTCTTTAAACGGTTGTTTCTGAAGCTACATGTGTGCATGAAACCTCTTTTTGAATGTTCCGTCTGTTAGACCGATGTATGTCTCTATTTTGCCGTTGTCATTAATTTCTCATCAACGTAGCTTGAGTTGTTGGGTGAGTGAGTCATTCACACAGCAGTTGCAGTTGGGTCTCCTAACTGCAACTGCCGTGTGAATGACTCATGCCCCCTTGAAAGAAAATGCCAGGTGAAAGGAGTTATCTACCAAGCTAAGGTGACGAGAAATGACAACGGCAAAATAAAGACATACGTCGGTCTAACGGAGGGAACATTCAAAAAGAGGTTTATTGCATACATGTGTAACTCCATATTCAGCATCCTTCTCCCAATATACCCAGCATCTCTCCTCCACACATGTCCAAGCCATCTCAATCTTGCCTCTCTTGCTTTGTCTCCAAACCGTCCAACCTGAGCTGTCCCTCGAACTCGTTCCTAATCCTATCCTTCTTCATCACTCCCAATGAAAATCTTAGCATCTTCAACTCTGCCACCTCCAGCGCCACCTCCTGTCTTGTCGTCAGTGCCACTGTCTCCAAACCATATAACTTAAGCACCTATTTTGTAATTATAAATAAATCATGCCAATAGACAAATACCACCCCGCCCCTCCATCGGACCGTTAGCGATCACGTGTTTTTGAATTTTTGAATGTCGCACCTCTCCCTTCTTCATCGGACGTTGTGCACGTGATGTGCATTACGAGGCAGTAAATGGCATGTCCTTTCCCGAGTAGCTTTATTGACAGCTGATAATTGTTTTAGGCATGAAACAGGCTTGAACTGTCTCATAAAGAATTACTTGACACACTGGATTATTTTGCTCCTTATTTGTTGAGCACTTTCCCTACCCTTGAGTGTTTCTTTTAACAAGGTTTATATATATATATATATATATATATATATGTGTGTGTGTGTGTGTGTGTGCGTGCGCGCATGTGTGTGTGTATGTATATGTATATATATATATATACACACACACACATATATATATATATACACACACACGTACATATATACACACAATATATACACGTGTATACACACACATACTACATACATACATACATACAGACATACATACATACATATGTATATATACACACGTACATATACACACACACAATATATACACGTGTATACACACACATATACACTCACTGGCCACTTTATTAGGTACACCTTGCTAGTACTGGGTTGGACCCCCTTTTGCCTTCAGAACTGCCTTAATCCGTCATGGCATAGATTCAACAAGGTACTGGAAACATTCCTCAGAGAGTTTGGTCCATATTGACATGATAGCATCACGCAGTTGCTGCAGATTTGTCGGCTGCACATCCATGATGCGAATCTCCCGGTCCACCACATCCCAAAGGTGCTCTATTGGATTGAGATCTGGTGACTGTGGAGGCCATTTGAGTACAGTGAACTCATTGTCATGTTCAAGAAACCAGTCTGAGATGATTCGAGCTTTATGACATGGCGCGTTATCCTGCTGGAAGTAGCCATCAGAAGATGGGAACACTGTGGTCATGAAGGGATGGACATGGTCAGCAACAATACTCAGGTAGGCTGTGGCGTTGACACGATGCTCAATTGGTACTAAGGGGCCCAAAGTGTGCCAAGAAAATATCCCCCACACCATTACACCACCACCAGCAGCCTGAACCGTTGATACAAGGCAGGATGGATCCATGCTTTCATGTTGTTGACGCCAAATTCTGACCCTACCATCCGAATGTCGCAGCAGAAATCGAGACTCATCAGACCAGGCAACATTTTTCCAATCTTCTATTGTCCAATTTTGGTGAGCCTGTGCGAATTGTAGCCTCAGTTTCCTGTTCTTAGCTGACAGGAGTGGCACCCGGTGTGGTCTTCTGCTGCTGTAGCCCATCTGCCTCAAGGTTCGACGTGTTGTGCGTTCAGAGATGCTCTTCTGCATACCTCGGTTGTAATGAGTGGTTATTTGAGTTACTGTTGCCTTTCTATCAGCTCGAACCAGTCTGGCCATTCTCCTCTGACCTCTGGCATCAACAAGGCATTTTCGCCCACAGAACTGCCGCTCACTGGATATTTTCTCTTTTTCGGACCATTCTCTGTAAACCCTAGAGATGCTTGTGCGTGAAAATCCCAGTAGATCAGCAATTTCTGAAATACTTAGACCAGCCCGTCTGGCACCAACAACCATGCCACGTTCAAAGTCACTTAAATCACCTTTCTTCCCCATTCTGATGCTCAGTTTGAACTGCAGCAGATCGTCTTGACCATGTCTACATGCCTAAATGCATTGAGTTGCTGCCATGTGATTGGCTGATTAGAAATTTGCGTTAACGAGCAGTTGGACAGGTGTGCCTAATAAAGTGGCCGGTGAGTGTATATACGTATATACACACATACTATATATACATACACACACACACACACACACACACACACACATACATGCAACAGCCTCATTATCTGCATCTGTGTTTGTCCTGCTTTGCTAACATGTGTTCTTTCTAGACTTTATTTTGGCAAACTTTTCAATCACATCATTTGCTGGCTGCATGACGACATGATAAAACTATGGGAACAATTTTGTTGATTTGTGCCTATGTGTGGCTTAGAGAACCAAGGGACAAGGCCAAAGCAGAAGGTGAGGTTATGAAATCAGATGCTCCTAGAGGCATGTAGTGCCCCAGACACCGGCCCAAGTGATAAAGGTGGATAATAGTGATAGTGTGTTATGGTGTACTTCCTGTCTAAGGACAGGATGTTGTGTTGGTGTAAAGGCCCCTGAGGCAGATTTGTAATGTGTGATATTGGGCTATACAAATAAAATTGACTTGATTTGACTACTTGCCTGTGGTGTGTGTTGTTCTCTGGTTTCTGACAAGGTAGAATGTGCCCTCCTCTGATATGAAGGTTGGTTTGATTCAGAGGTGTTGGCATGGAAATCTTCTGACCGCGCACCCCAATGTCCTTGGCCTGAGGTTCAATGAAATTATAATAATAATATAATAACACTGGTAATACTGATGACAGAACATACATGAAAAGATGAATGAGCATGCAAATAAAAAGAGAGGCACTGATGATGTCCAAATATCCATCCATCCATCCATCCATCCATCCATCCATCCATTATCCAATCTGCTTAGCCTGCTCTTATGGTCACAGGGATACTTCAGCCTATCCCAACAGTCATTGGGCGGCAGGCGGGGAGACACCCTGGACCCTGGACAGGCCGCCAATCCATCACAGGGCCAACACACAGACATACACAGTCACACCTACGGACAATTTAGTACGGCTGATTCCCCTGACCTACATGTCTTGGACTGTGGGAGGAAACCGGAGCACCCAGAGGAAACCCATGCAGACACGGGGGAGAACATGCAAACTCCACACAGAGGACGACCCGGAACGACCCCCCAAGGCAGGACTACCCAGGGGCTCGAACCCAGGAACTTCTTGCTGTGAGGCGACCGTGCTAACCACTGCGCCACCGTGCCACCATGTCCAAATCTGAAAATATTAAATAATTCATGGCATTGGAGTGGTTGTCTTTTGTTTATTGTTGCCTTTTTTATGGTCCCCAATGTACTTTACTGCTCTTTAGTCTGAGAGTGGGGTTGGGTACCATGCACTCCCTTTTAGGTGTTGCTGTTTGAATATTTTGTTAGGATTTTAGTAGCTGCTGAACTTGAGGGGACTTCACAAGATCAAAAGAGAAAAAAAGGATTAGACATGTGTTTATTGTTGATACTTGTTGCATTACAACTCTACATCTCTTAACAGTGTTACAACTTTTAACGGTTTTTGTAGTTGTGGATCTGCCACTTATTGTATCCCCGAGGAAAGTGATGATGCATTTTAAACTATTTTACAATAAATTAGGCTTGAGAAAATAATAGTAATATGATGATGATAATTTCTTTAGAGAGTCACTTGAGTTGGACAGATTGTAATTTTGTATCATAATTTCTTGTAGCTGTTGTAAATGTTATAATGTTATACCTCCTGTTGCTCTTACTTTTGTTATTGTTTGTGTTTCAATTGCTACTGCTACTGTGTGCTGAAAATTTCTTATATGCTACATACATTTTTATCTAGCACCTGTTCTGATTGAATATGCACACAGCTAGCTTGTGTGTTAAGTTTTGTGTATTTACTCACTGAGTGGTAGTCGAACCAGCGTGCATCAGGGACATAGCCTTTCACCTGTATGGCTCCCTGTTAAATAAAAAAAAGAATCCCAGTTAATATACACTACCGTTCAAAAGTTTGGGGTCACCCAAACAATTTTGTGTTTTCCATGAAAAGTCACACTTATTCACCACCATATGTTGTGAAATGAATAGAAAATAGAGTCAAGACATTGACAAGGTTAGAAATAATGATTTGTATTTGAAATAAGATTTTTTTTTACATCAAACTTTGCTTTCGTCAAAGAATCCTCCATTTGCAGCAATTACAGCATTGCAGACCTTTGGCATTCTAGCTGTTAATTTGTTGAGGTAATCTGGAGAAATTGCACCCCACGCTTCCAGAAGCAGCTCCCACAAGTTGGATTGGTTGGATGGGCACTTCTTGCGTACCATACGGTCAACCTGCTCCCACAACAGCTCAATGGGGTTCAGATCTGGTGACTGCGCTGGCCACTCCATTACCGATAGAATACCAGCTGCCTGCTTCTGCTCTAAATAGTTCTTGCACAATTTGGAGGTGTGTTTAGGGTCATTGTCCTGTTGTAGGATGAAATTGGCTCCAATCAAGCGCTGTCCACTGGGTATGGCATGACATTGCAAAATGGAGTGATAGCCTTCCTTATTCATAATCCCTTTTACCCTGTACAAATCTCCCACCTTACCAGCACCAAAGCAACCCCAGACCATCACATTACCTCCACCATGCTTAACAGATGGCGTCAGGCATTCTTCCAGCATCTTTTCATTTGTTCTGCGTCTCACAAACGTTCTTCTTTGTGATCCAAACACCTCAAACTTGGATTCATCCGTCCACAACACTTTTTTCCAGTCTTCCTCTGTCCAATGTCTGTGTTCTTTTGCCCATCTTAATCTTTTTCTTTTATTGGTCAGTCTCAGATATGGCTTTTTCTTTGCCACTCTGCCCTGAAGCCCAGAATCCCGCAGCCGCCTCTTCACTGTAGATGTTGACACTGGTGTTTTGCGGGTACTATTTAATGAAGATGCCAGTTGGGGACCTGTGAGGCGTCTGTTTCTCAAACTAGAGACTCTAATGTACTTATCTTCTTGCTCAGTTGTGCAACGCGGCCTCCCACTTCTTTTTCTACTCTGGTTAGAGCCTGTTTGTGCTGTCCTCTGAAGGGAGTAGTACACACCGGTGTAGGAAATCTTCAATTTCTTAGCAATTTCTCGCATGGAATAGCCTTCATTTCTAAGAACAAGAATAGACTGTCGAGTTTCAGATGAAAGTTATCTTTTTCTGGCCATTTTGAGCGTTTAATTGACCCCACAAATGTGATGCTCCAGAAACTCAATCTGCTCAAAGGAAGGTCAGTTTTGTAGCTTCTGTAACGAGCTAAACTGTTTTCAGATGTGTGAACATGATTGCACAAGGGTTTTCTAATCATCAATTAGCCTTCTGAGCCAATGAGCAAACACATTGTACCATTAGAACACTGGAGTGATAGTTGCTTGAAATGGGCCTCTATACACCTATGTAGATATTGCACCAAAAACCAGACATTTGCAGCTAGAATAGTCATTTACCACATTAGCAATGTATAGAGTGTATTTCTTTAAAGTTAAGACTAGTTTAAAGTTATCTTCATTGAAAAGTACAGTGCTTTTCCTTCAAAAATATGGACATTTCAATGTGATCCCAAACTTTTGAACGGTAGTATATATATATATATATATATATATATATATATATATTTATTTATTTATATATAAATGTGTGTGTGTGTGTGTGTGAGAGAGAGAGAGCAAGGGAGTGTGTGTGTGTGTGTGTGTGTGTGTGTGTGGGGTACCGCATCTAGGACAGGGGTGAAGAGTATGGCAGGTCCCCAGAGGAACTGTTTGTGGATATCCCATGTGGTGCTGTCAGCCAAAAACCTAGGGCAAACAAACAGTGCTAAGTCATTAAATCTGTGCAAATAAGTAGAGCAGATAATGCCCATTCAAAAATGTAACCGACCAACAATTTGAAGGTAGCTGCCAAATAACACATACCAAATGACAAAAACACAAGATGTCCATGAGCAACGCCCTGATACACATTCATATTCATAAAGATGAATATACTGACAACTGAAAGAGTCTCACTACAGCCACATTGTCCTCTTGGCCACTGAGCAGCCTTGCTAAAGAAACAGGTAATCAAGGACGATACAAGTTGTCCTTTCACTTTCCTCTCATAGACTTAACAAGGATGTGAAGGGAACTGAGCCATGTAACTTTATAGTCACAAGCAAACCTCTCTTATCTCTAGGACTGTTCCCAAAAGAGATAGAAGTGGATGGATGTATACATAATGGGACACATTTTCAAAAGTCTCTTATGTATACATGTGTAGATGATGAAGCAGATGGATACAAGCTCAAAGTAGTTTGAAATGGGCATTAAAACAGAATGGTGTTGAAGAAGTGTTGCAACAGTTAAGTAAGAAAGCCACCTAAATCAGCCCGTATCACATGATCTGGCTGGTAAAGAGGTGGCTCTGGCTCTTGCGAGAAAACCAGAAGAGATCAGCCCTGTTAATAATCTTAGATGATGTGCTTCCCCGTAGGGCCTCAGCCATGTAGTTAGCAAAGCCGATGTTGTGCTGTATGTGTGTGTGTGTGTGTGTGTGTGTGTGTGTGTGTGTGTGTGTGTGTGTGTGTGTGTGTGTGTGTGTGTGTGTGTGTGTGTGTGAGAGAGAGAGAGAGAGAGCGAGAGACAGAGAGATCATGTGCTTACTCATGGAGGAGCGGTCTGATCACAGTACTTCCTTTGGTATGGGCCTCGAACATCAGTGTGTAGAGGTAGGGTAGGAGGGTATAACGTATATTCAGAACATCACGAGATGCCTCGGCGAATGCGGAGTCCCACGCCACAGGATCTTGCCTCTGTTATTGACAAAACCAAAAACATTGTACCATTATCATACTGAGACTTACTTCAAAAATTGTCCATCCATCCATCCATTATCCAAACCGCTTATCGGGATGATGGAGCCTATCCTAGCAGTCCTTGTTAATTCCTCTCATATGTAAATAAGGTGCAAATATTCCCTTCGTGGAAAAAAATGTTTATTATTTGAGATATATGTATGACTGCAACCATTTTTTTTAATCAATTATGTCATGGAAGTGTAATAAGGGTGGTTCTTACACATCACAGGACATTACAAGAATAGCTATTTATGGGACAATGTCACTGTTCTCTTTTAATAGAAATTTAATTGGATTAAGGGGTACAGCACTAGATGGCTGGATGGCTGCATGGATGTATTATATATAGCACTATGCACTATGCTGTATCAATATTTAAGCGCTAAATGATGCTAAAGATACCTGCAAAATGAATTCTTCAACAGTGGGCAACAGAGTACCTGGCCAGCTCCGTCTCAATGTTAATTTTAATTGGTATTAACTGTAATGTCCCCCTAAGGGGCAACAGAAGCAAAAGAGGACAGGATGTACAGTGTTTTCATAGATGTAGGCCAATCTAAATGTATTAAGCCATTTTTTAGAACAAACTGTAATGGGGACAATCGTCAGTTGCCAAAAACATGAACATAGGCTCAGTCAAACACACACACACAAAAATACGCAGCTACAGTGTGGCACAGCTGTGTCCTATTGGCCACTTCTGTTTCATCTGTTTTACCCATAATTCTTAGCTTTAGTATCATCACAACATGTGCAGCTCTGTGGCTCTGAGTGTGGGTGTGCGAGTTGGTATGTGTATGTATCAGTATATGTATCAGTACTTTATTTTGCATATTTAAATTTTTTTTGTTGTTCCATGTTTTCATACCATCTCAGCGTATATATAAACTTGGCAGCTGATGAGTGCGCAACACACGAAACAGGCTTTTACTAAAGTGTTCCAAGTTTTTTTCCTACATTTATCTTATTATTCCACTCCTCATTTCTTTAGCACTTTCATCAACACCATTGTCGTTTTCCAAAAAACAAAAAAATATATAGTGGCATGGTGGCGCAGTGGTTAGCGCAGTTGCCTCACAGCAAGAAGACCAACCCTGGGGGTCGTTCTGGTTCATCCTCTGTGTGGAGTTTGCATGTTCTCCCCGTGTCTGTGTGGGTTTCCTCCGGGGGCTCCGGTTTCCTCCCACAGTCCAAAGACATGTAAGTCAGGTGAATCGGCTATACTAAATTGTCCCTAGGTGTGTGTGTGTGTGTGTGTGTGTGTGTGTGTGTGTGTGTGTGTGTGTGTGTGTGCCCTGTGATGGCCAGGCAGCCTGTCCAGGGTGCCCCCGTCTGTCGCCCAATGACTGCTGGGATAGGCTCCAGCATCCCTGTGACCCTGAGAGCAGGATACGCATATATATATATATATATATAGATACAGGAAAAAAAACAACCTTTTAATACATAGCAGTACAAGCGTGTTTCATGTGTCGCACACTCATCAGCTGCTAATGTGTGTTGGGAGTGTGTCTGTGTGTGTGTGTTTGTGTCTGTGTGTATATACTAAACGTGTGATTTTCTTTTGGATGCGTCTCAATTTTTCTCTCCAACAATATGATTGCCTCCCCATTATTTTGTGCATGTCAAATTGAAATTGTCTCCCTGTATTTCAGTTTGAAATAATAATAAAGCAGTACAACAGTATGCCAGACAACCCCTCCAACTGTAATTTACCTGCATCTGGTTTGACAATAATGATCAGTCACATTCTTATGGTTGCTGGGTAGGCCTAGCACCCTAGCACCGTGAGACAACAGTTTCATCTTCAAAGTTCAATGGATCATTATTTCATTTTCTGTGGAAACTTCCCAGATTATAATCACCTGGACCCTCACCAATTCTTCTACCTGCTTCCCTTTCATCGCCCTTCATCCTGCACTGTACTGCCTACAATCACACACGTTCCCCAGGATGATAATCACAACAGCGAGTCACTGTTTCTTTTTTAGCTTTGATTTCTGTATTGTTTGTGTTGCCCTCAGACATCTGGATGTCCTAAGCTCTGTAATAACCCACCATAAAAGAAAAATAGCATTTTGGTTATCAGTGCTTCATTTGTAAAACAGGAGGTTTTAGAACTCAGAGAAGGTGCTGCTCTGGTGGGTCAGTGGTGAGGAAAAAGTCACGGGACGCATCCACAGTGCCTACAGCACACTGGACAACACATTAACTGTTACAAATACACAAAACTGTCACCACAAACAAAGCACTATTCAGTTACATTTATTAATTAGAGCTTTCTCAATAATCACCCAAAATTAGCGGGGGAGGGGGGGGCGTACAAACAGATGTTTACTATTTACCTCTCTCTCTCATTGACCATCCCTTCACTTCCCTGTCCGTGTATTGCTACAATGAGGGGAAATGGAATTAGGGCCGAAAGTTCTTTTTACAACCATGAAAAGCAAGCAGGCTAAGAAACCAAACTAAGGGATGTAGTCTGTGTGTCTATGTGTCTGTCTGTCTGTCAGTGTGTCTGTCTGTCTGTGTTTGTGACCATTGACTTCAGGCTTGATGGTAACCTTATCAATATCAGGAGGTTTCAGGCAACCACCAAGTTGACTTCTGAGAACATTATTGAGCTACAGTATGCCGATGATTGTGCCCTGGTAGCTCACACACCAGAAGCCCTACAAAACACTATGTCGGCAGTTGTAACTGCATACAGGAGAATGGGACTGATTATCAACACCCAAAAGACAGAGGTAATCTGTCAGCTGACTGCCAGCCTCCCAAGCCACCCAACAACCCAACCAACACAGCAGAAGGGCAACAACTGGCCACTGTTCCTGCCTTCAAATATCTGGGAAGCATGCTATCTGACACCTGCACAATGGATGATGAGATTCAGCACCACCTCAAACGAGCCTCAACATCTTTTGGTCGTCTAAGGAGAAAGGTTTCCCAGAACAGCAACCTCAGTCTCCACACCAAAGTGCTTGTTTACAGAGCAGTGTGCATCTCCACACTACAGCCACCATCTCAGAAGCCTGGAGGCCTTCCATGTGAGATGTCTCCAGAGGATCCGCATTACTTGGGAGGACAGAGTGCCACACACAGAGGTGTTGGAGCGGGCAGGCAGCTGCAGCGTGGAGTCTACCCTAAACCACCATCAACTCAGGTGGCTTGGGCATGTTATTCTCATGCCCAGCCAATGACTCCCACATAAAGTCCTCTACAACCAACTATACCTTGGTCAATGCACTCCTGGTGGGCAGAAGAAGTGGTTCAAAGACCAAATGAAGACTACACTGAAAAGATGCCAGATTAACCCCTCTTCTTTGGAGGAACTTTCTACCTGTCGCACCACCTGGCACTCTCACGTCTCAGAGGGAGTGAAGTATATGGAAAACCAGCGCACACAACACCGTGTGGCAAAGCATGCAAAGCGGCATGCTCGAAAAGCTACCCCTGCCCCCCTCCCAGCACCACTTTTACATGCCCAGTCTGCAACTGTAACTGTGCATCCAGGATCGGACTATTCAGCCACCAAAGGACTCACAAATAGGAGAAGATGGTCATCATCGGACACGATGGACAACCAGCAAGCAAGCTGTTTGTGTCTGTGTGTCTGTCAGTGTGTCTGTCTGTCTGTTTGTCTGTCTGTCTATTTGTCTGTGTCTGTCAGTGCGTGTCTGTCTGTCTATTTGTCTGTGTCTGTCAGTGTGTCTGTGTGTCTGTCTGTAGGCCAGTTTCCCCCTTGTTGCTGAGGATATCCTAATTCAATAGCAGCAACATTAGCTCACGTGATGTGCATAAATCTCACATGCTTCAAGCATCACTGAGTGTGACCTGATGTCTCTTTCCTTTTTAAGTCACATTTAAAATACCTCCCAAATAGACAAACGAGCCATTTACGAGTAACTTCGAAGGGAAATAAAAGCATGAAAGAACAGATAACAGTAAATATTACACTTTTATTTACAGATTTTGACAATGACAAAGGAGGTGCCAGATTCAATCAAATAGGTGCCGGTCCCAATCTGGGAGGTCCAGGATCCTGTCCAGCAGGATCTGGCACAAATTAAACCCTGGTAGCTATTAATCCTACAAATTCTGTGTTTGTGTGTATATGTGTGTGTGTGTGTGTGTGTATGTGTGGGTGTGTCTAATAGAGCGACTGAGTGTGTGATGACTCGCCTGTTGATTCCCGTCTGGAGCACTGGTTTTCTTAGCGCTCTTAAAATTAGAGGCTGACATGCTTGGTTGTGTCTAGTTGTTGCTTTGGCATATAATGATGTGCTATGCCAAGATTTCTGACAAACGGTTAAGATGCCTTCATTATGCCGTTCTGCAATATACCCTACTTTTACCTTGTCATTAACTGCCCAACGCAATTACTCCTTTTCTATGCTACACACTTTATACCACGGTTCAAGAAACGGTGTGCATGGAGGAACAAGGACCTGTGAGCTCTCAACAACATCTTTAATGGCTTGACCGTTGTCTGTTGATCGAGCTCGCTGGACTTTTCATCTTATGAGGCAGTAGAGAAGAGGAGGTAGTAATGAAGAGCAGTCTGGGATGGAGACAGAGAATCCATCTCATGGGGCTCTTTATATTTATGGCCATGTTTACCCTGGCAAACACACTTCACGCACAATGATATGCACATTGAATGTATACAAATACACATACATGCACAAGTACACAAGTATACACACACACAAATGCAAGCGCACGCACACACATGCACACCCCCCCACACACACACACACAGAGGTTTGATGAAAAATAAGGTTACCCGGCTTTGCCACCTCTTTTCACCCTTTTTTATCACCTATCCCTCCATTTATCTGTCTGGAATCTGCCATCCTCTCTGCCTCCCACTCCCACCTCCTCCATTCTTCTGTTTCTCTCTCTCCTTTCCTCACCCCACGTCATTAACCTTTAGGGCTCTCTCTCATAATACGAAACTACCACTGGGACAAAAAAAAAACAAAAAAAAAAAACAACATTTAGGCTAACAATGAAGATGCCTTTTGGATGAATACCCGTACACGCCATTTAAATATGGCTGCACAAGAGAAGCTGGCGAACAATAGCCCTGGTTATTTCTGCACAGTGCAGATACCAGTGTGGACAGTGCAGAATATTGCGAGAGCTTAGGAAATTATTTAGAGGTCAATAGTGGAAGTTGTCCGAGGGCAAAGAGAAGTGAAGCATGACTGGTCTCTGGGAATGACTGTGCAAAAAATTCTCTGCCTCTCTCTCTCTTTCTCGCCGTCACTCTCTCTGTCTTCCCCTTTTTCTGTTTCTGACCTTGTGTGCCCTCCGGCCCAGCTTGGTGGTGTTAATGCTCTGTTGTCAAACGGTTTGTTAAGCAGGCTGCAGGTTAAAGTGAGAGACTGAGTGAAAATGAGGCTTTTCCTCACCCTGCCAGATAAATGAATGGATGAGAGGATGAATAAATAAATAAGTGACCAAAAGAAACACTGTTTTAAGAGTAAATTGAATAACGAATGACCCTTTTTCTCTTTTCAACATTCAAAAGCTTTCCTGTTGATGCCCTCTCACGTTCCCCTCTCACTTCTTCTCCCAACCTGATTGCAGGAGTCTCAAAAGTGGTTATCCATCTCACCTTCCTAACTCCAGTCTTCTATTTATTCTTATCTCTTCCACCTTTTTTTTTGTCTTGCTTTTTTAATGATCACTCTTTCCTTTTTACTTTATATATCCTTCTCCACGTCTCCTGCTCTGTCTTCCCATCTCCACCTGTCTTGTCTCCTCGCTCCCTCTCTTCTTACTCCCTGTCTGCTTTAATTCTTTCCCTCTCACACACACCCATTTTCACTCGCTTTACAACCGTCATCTGGGGCTGCTATTTCGTGTCGTGTGTAGTTTTCTTCCATCAATTTTCCCCCTGTTTAAACACCTATTTGCAAGCCATTACTAAATGATTGAGATCATAGGGTGTGCTTGTGAGGGGTGGGTTGGGGGTATGGGGCTTGGGCAGTGGTGCATGGATCACCTTGAGAATTCAATTATGTGCCCACTCCATGGCGCTCCAACACACACACACACACACACACACACACACACGCACGCACACACACAGGCATGCACACACACGCGCACGCTGCGCGCGCACACACACACACACACACACCACCACCACCACCACCACGATATGGACTGTCTCGTATTGCAAGCTGTGTAGGGAAATTTTGCCTGGTGGGATCGATCTCCGGACGGGCATTATTGTATTTCTCAGATGTGTTCAACGCTCCGAAAGGTCACCGCTAGACAGAATGCCACGCACACTACACCGCCAAACAGGTATGTATCTCACCGAGTGTGTGTGTGTGTGTGTGTAAGGGGGTCTGTGCTTAAATACCTGTCTCTGCACGTCCTTACGTGTGGGTGTTTGTGTCTTTGTTCATTTTAAATACACTCACCGGGTTGCCCTTGCCATTGTGGTTGCGTGAGTAGGGATAAAAGGCTCCCAGCTGCATCCAGCGAAGACACATCTCATACTGAGCCGTACTAAAGAACCCACATATATCAGCTCCCGTCTGAGAGAGAGAGAGAGAGAGAGAGAGAGAGAGAGAGAGAGAGAGAGAGAGAGAGAGAGAGAGAGAGAGAGAGAGAGAGAGAGAGAGAGAGAGAGAGAGAGAGAGCGAGACAGGACGAGACAGATCATGTGAATGTGTGTTAAGAAGCGTTACAGACTAATCAAAACAGAGAAAGAAAGGCATACACAGCAAAGTGGTGAACAGAGA